>NC_057419.1:5700230-5716304 GCF_019320065.1 Cervus canadensis
GCTGCTGCTGCTAAGTTGCTTCGGTCGTGTCCGACTCTGTGCGACCCCACAGACGGCAGCCCACCAGGCTTCCCCGTCCCTGGGATTCTCCAGGCAAGAACACTGGAGTGGGCTGCCATTTCCTTCTCCAATGCGTGAAAGTGAAACGTGAAAGTGAAGTCGCTCAGTCGTGTCCAACGCTTTGCAACCCCATGGACTGCAGCCTACCAGGCTCCTCCGTCCATGGGATTTTCCAGGCGAGAGGACTGGAGTGGGGTGCCATTGCCGTCTCCGACACACACCCCTAGTTCCCCCTAAACATCACACACACACACACACCTGTTTCCTCCTAAACATCACACAGACACAGCTGTTTCCTCCTAAACCTCACACACATGCACACACACACACAGACACACACACCCCCGTTTCCTCTTTGCTCACCCCTGCTCCCTGCCCTCTGGGAACCGCCCCGTGTCCGGGACACAGGGCTGGCCGGTCTGCCCATCTCTGCTCAGGAGCCACCGTCGCTTGGCGGCCGGGTCCCACCTGCGGAGCTGCCGCAACGACACCCGGGCGTCCCCTCACCTCCGCCCGCCTTCTCCACCAGCCCCAGGGCCGCCGCGCGACACCCGGGAGGCCCCTCACCTCCGCCCGCCTTCTCCACCAGCCCCAGGGCCGCCGCGCCGACACCCGGGCGGCCCCTCACCTCCGCCCGCCTTCTCCACGAGCCCCAGGGCCGCTGCGCCGACACCCGGGCGGCCCCTCACCTCCGCCCGCCTTCTCCAGCAGCCCCAGGGCCACACAGACGTCCAGCAGGCGCTCGGCGCCGTCCACCGAGGCATCGATTTCGCGGGCGACGTCCGCGGCCGTCAGGGGGCCTCGGTCTTTCAGAACATCGAACACGTTGAGCCTGCAAGCCGTGAGCAGGACCTGCCCGTGAAGGAGGGCCACAGTCAGGCTGCGACGGGACTGACCGATCGCTTGTGACCCCCACAGATGGCGGGGAGCGGGGGGCGGGACTGTCAGAAGTGAGCGCCCGTCAGGGACCCTTCTTCTGCAGGGGAGAGTTGGGTTTGGGCTCCAGCTTGCTTATATAAGGTCTGCTCCAGGGACGAACGAGTCAGGGAGGGTTAAGCAGAAAAGCTCTCACGGCAGAGAAAAGCCAATGCGCTCGGTCAAGGGGTGCGCGGTAGCTCCCCACGGTGCCTACGTCGAGGCCACAAGCCCTGGGACCCTGAGACGAGGCTGTGTGTGGACTTGGGCGCTCCCTGCAGGACACAGACTGTCCACGCTGCGCACGACACTCCTCACGGGACGGGCTGACCTCCCCGGGGCTCTCTAACAGGAACCTTCCCCGGACACGTGGCGCACAGCGTGCTGTGAGCCGTGTCCCTGCAGACACCCACTAGGACCCCGCCCTAGCCCCGCCGGGCACAGACCACAGTCACGTTCGAAAAAGATAGCGTTCACATCCTGACCCCCAGAACATGCGAACAAGGCCTTCCGTGGAAATGAAATGTTTTCGCAGATGTGATGGAGTGAAGGGTCTGAGATGAGGCTCTCCTGGACGGGGGTGGCCCTAAACCCAGGGACAGGGCCCTTATAAGACAGAAGAGGAGAGACATGTGGAGACGCAGGCAGAGACAGGAGGGAGGTGACCACCAGCCCAGGGACGGATGCCCGGAGCCCCTAGAAGCTGCAAGAGGCGGGGAGGACCCTCCCCTGGAGCCTCTGGATGGAGCTCAGCCCTGTGACACCTTGACCTCAGACGTCTGGTCCCCAGGACTGGGTTGGGGGGTGTGAGATGGATGCCTGTGGTTTGAAGCGGCCCCTGTGCTGGGGGTCACGTGATGGTGAACGCACAGGGGTACCTTGGATGCTTTGAAGCCGTCCATCAGCCCCAGGAGGCGCGCAGGGATCGGGGGCTGGCTGTCCCTCACCCCATTCAGGTCCGGCGCGTCCAGGGTGCCGGGAGCCCGCGGCCGCACCCCGCCCGCCTCCAGGCCCCTGTTGGCGGGAGCCGGGTCGGAGCCGCCTCCCTCGACGTTGCTGAGATCCTCGAAGGTGTCGACGGCAGGGATGGAGTCATAGTGGATCCGCTGCGGGGCGCCGGGGTCCCGGGGCGCGTGGTAGAGGCACGCCAGCTCCTTGCAGAAGCGGTTCAGTGGAAAGCCCACCACATTGAGGAAGTCGCCGTGGACGTACTCCACCAGCATCCCACCCAGCGCCTGGATCCCGTAGCCGCCGGCCTTGTCCCTGCGCGGAGTGAAGGACCGCAGCGGGGTGGGAAGGAAGGGGAGAAGACGGACACGGTGATGATGAGCTTTGCTGGGTGCACACACCCGGCCTGCCGGGAGCCCGCTAACCTCCGGCCCGGGACAGCCGTGTGCCGCGGGCGGCCGGCTCCAGGACCAGCCCCCAGGAGCATCCCTCGGTCCCGCCCCCAGGAGGGGATGAAGGCGGCTTCTGGGGGTGCGCGAGGGGGCACCTGCCCCCACACCAGGCTGGCGTCTCCTGAGGGAGTGGGCTTTGCCCACACGAGACCGGGGCTCCCAAGTGGGGTCTTCACGCATCTCTCTGCCCCAAGCCTCAATAGGAGGACTCTTCGCGGGGGGTCCACAGCCCGGGTCTTGCCGGAAACCTCTGCTGAGACCTCCTTACGGGGTAAAGGGGTACGTCCAGCGCCTTGGTCCATCTTGACTGAGCCACCAGCCCTTCTGGACTCTACCCACCCCTCTCTTCCCACAGACCAGGGTGCAAAGAACAGAGGAGCTGGGATTTGGGGATTTGGGGTGCGGGGGGCTCCCTCGAAGTGTCAAAGGGTTTCCCAGGTGGCGCTAGTGGTAAAGAACCTGCCTGCAATGCAGGAGACACGGGTTTGACGCCTTGGTTGGGAAGATCCCCTGGAGAAGGGTCTGGCAACCCACTCCAGGATTCTCGCCTGGGGAATCGCATGGACAGAGCCTGGTGGGCTACAGTCCGTGGGGCTGCAGAGAGTCAGACACGACTGAGCGGCTTTCACTGACGTGGGGCGGGGAGACCAGCCCCACGGCAGCATCTGCACTGACCCGCCCGGCCCACAGCAGTGCCCCTTGCTGGGGGAGACGGCAGTGGTGTACGGACGGGGGCGCGGGGTAAGACATCCTTCCAGCCTTCCTAAGCACGCTGCCTGGCCCTGGGCCCCTGGGCACGTGGCCGGCACAGGCCCCAGGCGCGGGCTCAGCCCCGCCCGTCTCCTGCCCGCGGTGGGCATTCAGCACCGCGGCTGCGGACAGGGGCGGGGTTCAGCACCGCAACTGCGGACAGGGGCGGGGTTCAGCTCCGCGGCTGCGGACAGGGGCGGGGTTCAGCACCGCGGCTGCGGACAGACTCACATGGGCTCCCCGCTGTCGATGTATTCCCACAACAGCTCCTCCGACAGCGCCGAGAACTTCACCGTGGTCTCCTCGTAGAACTCGGACACCTGGGTGTCCAGCTGGCCGTCTGCAAGGAAGCGCGCGCTGCGGTGAGGGGGCGCAGCCGGTGCCCGTGGGGGCCCACGGGTCTAACCGTTTGAGCCCGTGAGGAGGCAAGCCTGATGCTGAAGCTCAAGCTCCAATACTCAGGCCACCTGATGTGAAGAACTGACTCACTGGAAAAGACCCTGATGATGGGAAAGATTGAGGGCGGGAGGACAAGGGGACGACAGAGGATGCGATGGATGGATGGCATCACCGACTCGATGGATGTGAATTTCGGCAAACGCCGGGAGTTGGTGATGGACACGGAAGCCTGGCGTGCTGCAGTCCATGGGGTCACACGGAGTCGGACATGACTGAACAAGTGAACAGCAAGAAAGCCTGACCTTTGCATGTGATTCACACACACACACACACACACACACACACAGTCATTAATAGTGGATAAAAGATTCTCCACTGTACACAGGAGAAACAGAAAGAATAAAACAGAAAGTGAAGTGACAGTGTGAGTCACTTCAGTCGTGTCCGACTCTTTGCAACCCCACGGACTGTAGCCCGCCAGGCTCCTCTGTCCATGGGATTCTCCAGGCAAGAACACTGCAGTGGGCTGCCATGTCCTCCTCCAGGGGATCCTCCCGACCCAGTGATTGAGCCTGGGTCTCCTGCATTGCAGGCAGATCCTTCATTGTCTGAGCTACCAGGGAAGCTGATAAACCAGAAAAGAAGCCAAAAAGATGGGCACGCGGCAGAAAGGCCTGCAGTCCCCAGGGCTGGACGAGACGGGGCCTCTGGTTCCTGTGGAATTTACAGACTGGAGTCGTCGTTAAGAGAGGACAATTCTGGGATCTACACGAGGCTTTCGGCTGTGGGTTTGGAAATGCCCCATGCACACGGCACGCTGGGCACACACAGGGGCCACTTGGAGAAACCTCCACGCCAGACGTCCCGGGGTCAACGAGTGTGTGCGTGCGTGTGAGGTCAATGTCTCATTCGTGTCTGACTCTGTGACCCCATCAATCGCAGCCCGCCAGGCTCCTCTGTCCCGGGGATTCTCCAGGCAAGAACGCTGGAGTGGGCTGCCATTCCCTTCTCCAGGGGATCTCCCCGACCCAGGGATCGGACCCGCTTCTCCTGTGCCTCCTGCATTGGCAGGCGAGTCCTTTACCACTGAGCCACCTGCGAAGCCCCCCGCAGGCTCCGTGGTGCTCCTTAAACTTCACGCCCACCGAGGACCTCAGAACGGGACGTTATATGGAAACAGGGTCTCTGCACAGGGGATGAAGTGAAGGGTCTGAGCTAAGGTTCCTCCTGGATGAGGGTGGCCCTAGACCCCATGGCAGGCTCATTCCTGGGGCTAAAATCTCTTTTAAGCAGCTTTAAAGTTATTCCTCAGGCTTTTTGTGCTTTAAAAAGAAAAATATTGTTTTCATCACGGTATCTCTTTAACGCCCGCCAACGGGAGCCAAACTCTGCCACCATTCAGACCAGAGAGCTCAAAGGCAGGCTCTGGGTGGGTCATGTTGGATGAGGTGGACTGTCCCCCACACCCCACATGGGGTCCACTGGATGCTCAAGATGAACCCCCCATATTTCCACGTGGGACCCCAACATTCCCAGGCCAGGTGGGAGGGCACACCCGTGTGGTAGCAACGACAGGGACGCCCCAGGGTGCCCGCGCCCTGCCCCCAGGAGCCCCGGCTGCTCCCACGGTGGCCCTGGGTCCCAGGGGAGCTCGGGGACGCGGGGGGGCCAGGTACCTTTGGTGCAGCAGTGGACGACGGCCACGCCCGTGAAGACGCTGTGCTCCTTCCCGCTGAGCCTGCAACACACGGCCAGGCCGGACGCGTGACTGTCTGCAGCGTCTGGAATGCAGGGCGACCCCTGCCCCACAGCACGAGGCCCCTGTCCACCCACCGGCCCTGCCCCCCATCACCCTGGCTGCACGGTCCCCGAGGAAACCTTTCCAAGGGGACCATGCAGCTCCCCGCGGGACTGTGGTCGCTGTGCTCAGAGAGGGGCTGAGGGGGTGGTCGGGCCATCTCACGGGACGAAACACGGGGCCACGTGGACCCTGACGGGAGCAGCCGGCAGGGCACAGAGGACCCGGATCCCGGCCAAGCTGGGCCGCCCCTTTCCTGGGTCCCTGTGCGGTCCTGGGCGTGGACAGTCAGCGTGACCGAGCCAGGAGGAGACCCTGAATGTGGGGGATGTTGTGGGGAGTCGGAGTCCTGTTAAGAGTCGAGGTCGCTTCAAGGGCACCGCCTGGTCCTCTGACCTGAACCAGAAGGGGGTATCTCTGGGAGACAGCGGATGTGGGGCCCGTGGCAGACAGGGGGACGTGATGGGTGATGGGTGATGGGTGGGCGGACAGATAGGTGGTGAGTGGATGCTGGTGCTGAGTGGACAGATGGCGAACGGCCCAGCCTCTGTCCCACGCGTCCCCGGAGGACGGCCGGGACCCACCCACCTCGACAGCATGCGGTAGGCATCCTGCTTGTCCACTGGCTTCTCCAGGATCAGCCCCCCGACCGCCTGCGAGAGAAACGCCACGGACAACACTGCTTCTGTTCCTCGAGCTGCCGTGCGCCAGCCGCACTGCCCACCGTTTTAGACTCATGTATTTTTTTTTTTTTAAATTTCGGTGAGATTCGTGTAACGTGGCACTCACCATGTTAAACGAAACCGTGTGGCACATTTCCACTGTGGGGTGAGGATCACTACCGAGCTCCTCAAGTCTTTCATCGTCTGGACACCCCACCCCCACGAGCGGTCTCTCCCCACCTCGTTCCCCAGCCCCTGACAGCTGCTCATCTGCTTTTCTCCTCGGTGGGTTCACCTATTCCGGATGTTTCATACAAACAGAATAACATATGTCCTGCGTCTGCTTCTCTGATGAGAACTGGGTGTTCAAGATCCATCCACTGTAGCCTGCGTTGGGGCGTCACTCCTTTTCATGGCTGCGTCATATTCCACAGTGTGGGTGGACCCCATGCTGCTTATCCATCCAAGCACCTATCGTTCTATCCATCCAACCATCTACCCATCCATCCATTCACGCATCATCCATCCATCCATCCACCCATCCGTTTATCCATCCAACGATCTATCCAACTATCCATCCATCCATCAATCCATCCAACCATCTACCCATCCATCCATCCACCCATCCATCAACCATCCATCTACTCATCCTTCCATCCACCCATCCATCCAGCATCAATCCATCATCTATTCATCATCCATCCACCCATCCATTCATCCATCCATCCATCTATCCAACTATCCATCCATCCATCAATCCATCCAACCATCTACCCAACCATCCATCAGTCCATCCAACCATCTACTGCCGGGAGCCAACACACGAGATCCTACCCATGACAAGGTCATGGGGAGAAAGCCTGATGGGCAAGGCAGATCAGGTTTTCAGGGATTCCGAAAAGCTGCCCCAAAGCTGCCCGCGGCGCTCACCTTAAAGATGGTATCTGTTCTTCTGATGCTTGCTTTAATAGACTATTCCCTAATTTCTGGAACATAGGCAGAAGGCTTTCCCAGATTTCTTTCCAAATAAGAATCAATTTAGAACTTTATAAGTTTTTTGGGTGATGGTATTTTATGAGATTATTTAGGGTGAAAGGAGTGTTTTAATTTAAACTCCTTTGCTGGTAGTTGGTTAGCCAAATGCATTTATGCCCTTGGTACTAATATGCATGATTGCTTATAATATTTTAATCATAAAATAGCATAAAGAACCTGATTATATAAAAGCCCTAATAGACATAGAGCATTTTTGAGGGGTGAAGGAGTTTTATTAGAAAATATAAGAAAAGATTATTATAAAAGTGGTTGTTGGGTTAACGTTTGCTTGCTGTGTTTTTGCTTTTAGTGTGCTACGGCGGTGCTATGGAATCCATTGTTAATATAGTTATAGATCTAGAAAAATAAGAGCTTAGCCCTAGTGTTGTAACAATGAAACAGTTGTTAATTATTAGCCAGGAGTGCTAGGCAGAGGCTGCCTTATTAGAGCCGCAAAGTCTGTATGGGGTAAAACTTTTAGATAAATTTAACTGACAACTTTTGCAGAAAAATTGTTGGTATTAACAGGGTCATATTTTTACTATGTTGTGACATGCTGTACTGTTGCCCTATAAGACTGTAACTCTTTTGTTAAGGTCACCACAGAAACAGAAAACAGGCCTACATTCACCTGACTTACATAAAATATTAATAGCCCCAAGGCCAAAAGATAATGTGTAAAGATTTATTATAGTAACAAAATGCTTGAGACAAGTGCTCGGGCCTGGTGCACTGGGAAGACCCAGAGGAATCAGGTGGAGAGGGAGGTGGGAGGGGGGATCGGGATGGGGAATACGTGTAAACCTATGGCTGATTCACATCAATGTATGACAAAACCCACTGAAATGTTGTGAAGTAATTAGCCTCCAACTAATAAAAAAAAAAAAGAAAAAGAAAAAAAAAGAAAAAAACAAAATGCAGAAAGCATCTTGTTCTTCCTTAAGGACAAACTGATGTAATGTAAACTAACCCTGTATAAACATGAGTAAGCATCTTGTATCTTGGATACATTCTAAGTGAAGGTATATAAACTGTTATCAAAAATTAAAATACACCTCCAACTAATTAAAAAAAAAAAAAAGACAGACATGGCCCTATCAAGGCTGGTCTCACGTGTCTTCTCTCTCTCTCTCTCTCTCTCTCTCGCTGACGCCGTTCATCCTGAGGGTATCCCCTGGATCCTGCCGAGGCTGGACCCTGGCAATCTACCCAACCATCCATCCATGCATCTTCTATCCATCTATCCATGCATCCATTATCCACCCACCCATCCATCCATCCAATCATCTACACAACCATCCTTCGATTCATCCATCATCCATCCACCCATCCATTAACGATCCATCCATCCATTATCTATTCATCATCCATCCACACATCCATTTATCCATCCAACCATTTAACCCAACTATCCATCCATGCATCATCCATCAATCCATCTATCCATCCAACCATCTACCCATCATCCATCCACCCATCCATCAACTATCCATCCATTCATCCTTCCATCCACCCATTCATCCATCATCAATCCATCATCTATTCATCATCCATCCAACCATCCATTTATCCATCCAACCATCTACCCAACCATCCATCCATTTATCCATCCATCTACCTAACCATCCATCAATCCATCAGCCATTCATCTTTCCATCCACCCATCCATCTATCATCTCTCCATCATCCATTACCCATCCATCCAACCATCTACCCATGCATCCATCCACCCATCTATCAACCATCCATCCACTCATCCTTCCATCCACCCATCCATCCATCATCTATTTATCATCCATTCACCCATCCATCTGTCCATCCATCCATCCGTCTATCCAACCATCTACCCATCCATCCATCCATTCATCTTCTATCCATCTATCCATCCATCATCCACCCATCCATCCATCCATCTATCCATCCAACCATCTACCCAACCATCCATCCATCCATACATCCATCAACCATCCATCCATTTATCCTTCCATCCACCCAACCATCCACCCATCCATTTATCCATCCACCCATCATTTATCCATCCAACCATGTATCCATCTATCCATCTATCCATCCATCCATCCATCCATCCAACCATCCATCCATCCATCCATCCAACCATCTACCCAACCATCCATCCATCCATCCACCCACCCATCCATCCACCATCCATCCATTCATCCTTCCATCCACCAACCATCCACCCATCCAGCATCCATCCAACCATTTACCCAACCATCCATCCATCTATCTATCCATCCATCATCTGTCGACACAGCCATCCAGGGACACTGCTGCTATGAACACCCCAGCAGTGAGGCCTAGCATCCCTGGGCGATGCTCACTGTCAGGCCAGCCGGAGTCTCAGACAGATGGCCGAGGCCAGTGAAACAGAGCTGCTCTACGGATCACTGTGATGAGCCATCCAAAAGCCTGGCTCTCGGCGGCGAAAACCCCTATCTTGGGGAGATTCCTTTTCCCCACGTCCTGACCCCCCAGCCCTGTGAACAGGACATTATTCGATAATAGGATCTTTGCAGATGTAACAACATTTAAGAGGAGGTTGTACTGGGGCCAGGGGGGTCCTAATCCATGATGGACGGTGCTCTTGTCAGAGGAGAGACAGACACAGAGGAGAAGCCACGTGGAGACGGAGGCAGAGACGGGAGGGAGCCGGCCACCAGCCCAGGGATGCCCAGGAATTTGGAAGAAAACCATCAGAAACCAGAAGAGAGAGAAGCCTGGGATGGATTCTCCCCCAGGTCTTAGAGAAAGAACTTGCCTTCCAAGGCCTGGATTTCAGTCACCAGCGACACGGAAAGCCAGAAAACACACTCACCACGATGGTGTCGGCTCCGATGACCACGTCCGGGGCGCGCAGGTCCTTCTGCAAGAAATACAGACTCAGCTTTAGGCAGGACGAGCCTATACGTCTAACACATTTTCACGTCACGACGCGCGACACACAGCATCACAGCTTATTTATGGATCCAGTCTTGCTTTAGAAAGCAAGACTTGAGTGTCCTCAAGACACCAATCATGGGAGACAGTGAAAGTAAAAGTTAGTCGCTCAGTCGTGGCCAACTCTTTGCAACCCTTTGGACCATAGCCAGCAAGGCTCCTCTGCCCATGGGATTCTTCAAGCAAGAATACTGGAGTGGGTTGCCATTCCCCTTCTCCAGGGAATGTTTCCCACCCAGGGATCAAACCTATGTCTCCAGCATTGGTATGTGGGTTCTTTACCACCGGGTAAAGGGGTCCCCAGTTATATATTACTATATATAATTATGACTTCCCAGCTGGCTCAGATGGTAAAGAACCTGCTTGCAATGCAGGAGACCTGGGTTGAATCCCTGGGTCGAGAAGATCCCCTGGAGGAGGGAATGGCAACCCACCCCAGTCTTCTTGACCGGAGAATCCCAGGGACAGAGGAGCCTGGTGGGCTACAGTCCATGGGGTCACAAGGCAAAGAGTCGGACACAACTGAGCAAATGACACTTCATGCTTTCATATATAATTATATATTATATTACTTACAACTATTATAAGTAAGTAATAGGAAGCTATGTTGATTCTACATCATAAATGACAGTTACATTAATTAATACATTTTATAGTAACACAGACATAATTTATATTAATTCTATATTTAAAATGATATTGTTATATTATTATGATGTATATAATTCATTATGTACGCTATATAGCATTATATACACTATACATAAAAGCATATAGTATACAATATTATATATTTTGTATATTATAGAGTAACACCTCATAATACATAAGGTATATTAATTCTACATTGTAAGTGATATGGTTATGTTAATTGCAATTGGATATTCCATAATAACACTTAGAGCAATACAGAGATATGTTATTCCTATAAGTGATGCTGCTACATTAAATACCATAGTATATTAAATAGTAACAGTAATATATACGCAACACTGTTTCTATGTCATAAATGATCTGTTATATACCATAGTAGGTAATATAGTAATAGTAATAAACTAGTTATTTTCTATATCTGTTATATTAAATACCATAATATATTAAATAGTAACAGTAATAGATATGGTACATTATTTCTATATCAAATAGTAACAGGAATATGTAAGCAACAGTTTCTATACCATAAATGATGCTGTTATATACTCTAGTACATTATATAGTAATAGCAATAAACTAGTTACATTTATTTTCTACATCATGATGCTGCTATATTAAACAGCATAATATATTAAATAGTAACAGTAATAGATATGGCACATCATTTCTGTATCATAAATAACGCTGTTATATTCAATACTGTACTATATTAAATAGTAACAGCAATATATAAGCTACACTGTTTCTGTATCATAAATGATGCTGTTATATCATATACGATAGTATGAAAGTGAAAGTCCCTCAGTGGTGTCAGGCTCTTTGCGACCCCATAGACTATACAGTCCATGGAGTTCTCCAGGCAAGAATACTGGGGTGGGTAGCCATTCCCTTCTCCAGGGGATCTTCCCAACCCAAGGACTGAACCCAGGTCTCCTGCGTTGTAGGCAGATTCTTTACCAGCTGACCCACAAGGGAAGCCCATACTATAGTATATTAAATCCTAACAGTAACATATAAGCTATATTGTTTCTGTGTCATTAATGATGCTGTTATATACTATAGAATGTTATATAGCCAGTAACAGTAATAAACTGGCTACATTATTTCCATATCATGATGCTGTTATATTAAATACCATAGTATTTTACAAAGTAACAGTAACAGACAAGCTGCATTATTTCCATACCCATCAATGATGCTGCTATAGTAAATACCATAGTATAATAGTATATTATATGGTAATTTAGTATTAAAGCTGCATTAACTCTATATCACGCTCAGTCGCTCAGTTGCATTGAAGTCTTTGTGACCCCATGGACTGAAGCCCGCCAGGCTCCTCTGTCCATGGGATTCTCCAGGCGAGAATACTGGAGCAGGTTGCCACTTTCTCCTCCAGGATTCTATCCAGAAGCCAGGGAATTCTATATCATAAATGATGCTATTATATTAGTTACAGTAGCACACGGCCTGGTAACACCTGGCAATAGACTAGGTAGATCAATTCTTTACCCTGAGTGACACTCTGATACGAATTGCAACAGCACGTTACATACTAGCAAAGTGAGAGATAACGTTGTATAAACAATCCCATCCCATGAATTACACGTGTCCACAACGCAAGGACACTCGGTCACAGAGAAGCTACACCCACTGCCCGCTGCGAAGGGCACTGCTTGACAACAGGTGTGATCAACGCCTGAAGGCGCCCAGCTAGCAGGAGACCCAGGAAAGGAGCCCTCGCCTGGTGCATCCGGCCGGCCACCTCCAGGGCCTTCTGCTTGGCCGTTTCCACGGCGTACGCCTGCGGGCTGGCGAACGAGGCCTTGTGCAGCTTCTCCTTGAACCTGGACGGGACCACCTCGAACCTTAGGCCCTGGAACGGGACGGAAGAGGGGTTTGCGGGGGGAGCCCCAGGACGCTGACAGGTGAGCAGGGACTAAGGAACCTGCCTTCTCTCCCCCACCCAGCCCACCTTCCCTGACCAGATGCTGAGCAAGGGCCAGCTCCCGGCCGCTGGGCGAGTGTGACCGGTGCGGGGGTGGGGGGGCCCGGGGACTATGGTGGGAAGACCTCTGTGCATGCAGAGGCCAGCAGGGCACTATCGATTGGGGTGCAGCCCCGAGGGGTCAAAGGGCTCCTGGAGAGTCCCAAAGGCCGGCATTTTGCCCTCACAGGGGTCAGACTACTGAGATGACAGCGGCTGCAGGAAAGGCCCCCAAAAAGCCACAAACACGGTGGCTGCGTGAGGGAAGAATAACTGGGGTGCCTTAGCTTGGTGCCCAACACAGGTGGCCAGGCAGGTCACCTGTGGGAGATGGGTCACAGACACCGCTGCCTCCAGAGTGGTGACCAGGCAGGTGACCTGTGGGAGGTGGGTCACGGACACCGCTGCCTCCAGAGTGGGGGCTGGGGGTCTTGACCACAGAGGGTCAAACTCCCCCTCCCGCACTGCCCACGCAGGACCTCTTACTTTTCTGCATCCCAGCCCCCTCCCCACCTCCATCGTGGACCTCCCAGACCCCCAGTTAACCCCTGGGTCACAGTATGAGACACCCCCCCCCTCCAGTTCTGTACCCTCCCCAGGAGGTACTTATAGCACCCCTCATTCTGTACCTACCCCCCACCCAGCCCAGCTCACGCCCCCTACCCAGGCAAGAATTTCTGCTCTATCTCTCCCCCTAGCTGGTATCCCTGCTTCTCTGCCCCTCCCAGATAGGGCCTCCCCATGCAGACCAAGCCTCCCCCATCCCCACCAGCACCTGGACAAATCCAGCTCAGGCACACAGACCTGGCCTTGGCCTGGCAACCCCACACCCCATGGCCAGCAGATCGCCAGGTCACTGAGCCCTGGCTCAGAGCTGGAAGACCAGAGCTCCCCCCGGTCACGGAGACCACAGATCTGGACCCCGGTCACTAGGATCCTGCCCTCTGGCCACCTCAGGCCCCAGTCCTGCAGACTCCAGATACCCAGTCACTGAGGCCACCAGCCCTGCAGATTCCCCACGGCCCTGCTCACCAGTCCCTCAGTCACAAGGCCTCTGCCCTGATACCCTGGATCTCTGACCCTGCCAGTCGGGCCCACCGCTGACCCCGGGCCTGCAAACACCCACCCCCTCTTACCTCCGCCCTCCCAAGTCATTAGGACCCCCAAACACTAGGCACCGGCCCTGCAGACCCCTCCAAGGCCCCTGTCATCTCTCCCGCCGCCCCCCGCCCATGAAGCCTAGGTCATCAGGATCCTCGGGCACTCGTCTCCGGCCACCGGCCACTGGCCAAAGCCGTCCCCTAACTACTAAGACACCCCCAGTTTCTTAGACCCCGGACCCGCAACTCTGGCGCCCATCCGGGAGGCCTGGGTCACGACGCCGGGAGTCCCGAGGCCTCCAGTCACTAGGCCCGGGTCTGCAGGCCCGGCCCCCACAGGCCCCGGCCCCTCCAGACCCCGGCGCCCCCAGACCCCGGGCCCAGGCCGCTCACAGCATTGCTGAGGATTTCCTGGCGGCGCGGGGAGGAGCTGGCCAACACCACGCGCTTGTGCTGCAGCTTCCGGATCACCGGACACAACAGCATCTCGCCTGGCGTCCACCGCCTCGAGCCGCGCTGCGCGCGCAGCAAAGCGCGCCCAGCCCCGCCTCGGCCCCGCCCCCTCCGAGGCCCCGGCCTTCGGCCGCTGGAGCCACGCTCGGGCCTCCTCTCCAATGAAACCCCGCCTCGGCCCGCACAGGCCCCGCCCCAGACCTCCCCACCAATGAAACCCCGCCTCGGCCCGCACGGGCCCCGCCCCAGGGCCCTGCCCACTATTAAGCCCCGCCCATGCCTTTTGAGCCGCGCCCAAGCCTCGCCACCACAGAAGCCCCGACCCAGGCCCGGCCACGGCCGGGCCTCACCACCAATGAAGCCCTCGCACAGGCCTCACCACCAACGAAGCCCCGCCTCGGCCCGCCCACGGCCCGGCCTCAGCACCAATGAAATCTCGTCCCAGGCCGGCCCCTCCGCCCCTGGCCCCGCCCTCACCCGAGCCTGGTGGGGCTCCGGCGGCGCTTCCGGGCCGGCCGCGAGCGAAGCCCCGCCCACCCTCGAAGCCCCGCCCCCGGCAGCTGGGGATTCTTACCAGACCCAGGCAGAGGGCGGGGCCCGGAGCCCGCAAGGCATCTTGGGAGCGCAGAGATGAGGGTCCCCGGGGCTTGATGGTGTCCTCGGAGCTTGATGGGGGCGGAAACGGGGCTTCCGGGGCTTGATGGGGGGCGGCCCGGGGCTTGATGGAGGGGAGATGGGGTCCCCGCGACTCGATGGGGGTGAGGTGGGGGTCCCCGGGGCTCGATGGAGGGGAGATGGGATCCCCGGGGCTCGATGGAGGGAAGACGGGAGTCCCCGGGATTTGATGGAGGGGAGATGGAGTTCCCGGGGCTTCATGGGGGCGGAGATGGCGGTCCCCGAGACTTAATGGAGGGGAGACGGGGGTCCCTGGGGCTTGATGGAGGGGAGATGGGGTCCCCGGGACTTGATGGAGAGGAGGTAGGGGGTCCCCAGGGCTCGATGGAGGGGAGATGGCGTCCCCGGGACTCGATGGGGGCGGAGACGGGGGTCCCCGGAATGCAGTGCGGGTGTGTGGAGATGGGGTTTTTCGGGGCGCGGTGGTCTGTGCAGATGGTGGCCCCCGGAATGCAGTGGGGGTGTGCGCAGGTCCCCGGCCTGCGTTGGGGGTGCGGGCACTTCGGCAGCCTAAGCACTACTGAAGCTAGGGGCCGGATCATTCATTTTCGTGGGGCTGCCCTGGGCGGCTGCAGCGCGTTCAGTAGCAGCTCTGGTCTGTGTCCACTAGATGGCAATAGCTGCCCACTAATGGTGACAACCCGGCCGTCCGCAGGCGCCCCGTTCACTGGGGGACCGAGTCAGCCCTCACTGTGCGCCCCGGCTAGACAGGGCTGGAGAGGTGGGTGATGGACGGGCGGATAGACATGATGGACGGATGGCTGGGTGGATGGATGGATGGATGGATAGATAAATAGATGATAGATATGATGGACCAGCGGATAGATGTGATGGACGGATGAATGCGTGGATGGGTATGATGGATGGATGGATGGATGGATGGATGGATGGATAGATAAATATTTGATAGATATGATGGACCAGCGGATAGATGTGATGGACGGATGAATGCGTGGATGGGTATGATGGATGGATGGATGGATGGATAGATGGATGTGATAGATGATAGATATGATGGTTAGGTAGGATGGTTAGATAGGATGGATGGTTAGGTAGATAGATATGATGGATGGACAGATAAATAGATAGATCATAGATATGATGGCTGAATGGATTGATAGATATGATGCATGGATAGATAGATAAATAGATAGATGATAGATATAATGGATGGATAAAGTGAATAGATGATTGCCAGATATAGATGCATGGATGGATAGGTAAATAGATA
>NC_057419.1:5716566-5847092 GCF_019320065.1 Cervus canadensis
ATATTTAAAATGATATTGTTATATTATTATGATGTATATAATTCATTATGTACGCTATATAGCATTATATACACTATACATAAAAGCATATAGTATACAATATTATATATTTTGTATATTATAGAGTAACACCTCATAATACATAAGGTATATTAATTCTACATTGTAAGTGATATGGTTATGTTAATTGCAATTGGATATTCCATAATAACACTTAGAGCAATACAGAGATATGTTATTCCTATAAGTGATGCTGCTACATTAAATACCATAGTATATTAAATAGTAACAGTAATATATACGCAACACTGTTTCTATGTCATAAATGATCTGTTATATACCATAGTAGGTAATATAGTAATAGTAATAAACTAGTTATTTTCTATATCTGTTATATTAAATACCATAATATATTAAATAGTAACAGTAATAGATATGGTACATTATTTCTATATCAAATAGTAACAGGAATATGTAAGCAACAGTTTCTATACCATAAATGATGCTGTTATATACTCTAGTACATTATATAGTAATAGCAATAAACTAGTTACATTTATTTTCTACATCATGATGCTGCTATATTAAACAGCATAATATATTAAATAGTAACAGTAATAGATATGGCACATCATTTCTGTATCATAAATAACGCTGTTATATTCAATACTGTACTATATTAAATAGTAACAGCAATATATAAGCTACACTGTTTCTGTATCATAAATGATGCTGTTATATCATATACGATAGTATGAAAGTGAAAGTCCCTCAGTGGTGTCAGGCTCTTTGCGACCCCATAGACTATACAGTCCATGGAGTTCTCCAGGCAAGAATACTGGGGTGGGTAGCCATTCCCTTCTCCAGGGGATCTTCCCAACCCAAGGACTGAACCCAGGTCTCCTGCGTTGTAGGCAGATTCTTTACCAGCTGACCCACAAGGGAAGCCCATACTATAGTATATTAAATCCTAACAGTAACATATAAGCTATATTGTTTCTGTGTCATTAATGATGCTGTTATATACTATAGAATGTTATATAGCCAGTAACAGTAATAAACTGGCTACATTATTTCCATATCATGATGCTGTTATATTAAATACCATAGTATTTTACAAAGTAACAGTAACAGACAAGCTGCATTATTTCCATACCCATCAATGATGCTGCTATAGTAAATACCATAGTATAATAGTATATTATATGGTAATTTAGTATTAAAGCTGCATTAACTCTATATCACGCTCAGTCGCTCAGTTGCATTGAAGTCTTTGTGACCCCATGGACTGAAGCCCGCCAGGCTCCTCTGTCCATGGGATTCTCCAGGCGAGAATACTGGAGCAGGTTGCCACTTTCTCCTCCAGGATTCTATCCAGAAGCCAGGGAATTCTATATCATAAATGATGCTATTATATTAGTTACAGTAGCACACGGCCTGGTAACACCTGGCAATAGACTAGGTAGATCAATTCTTTACCCTGAGTGACACTCTGATACGAATTGCAACAGCACGTTACATACTAGCAAAGTGAGAGATAACGTTGTATAAACAATCCCATCCCATGAATTACACGTGTCCACAACGCAAGGACACTCGGTCACAGAGAAGCTACACCCACTGCCCGCTGCGAAGGGCACTGCTTGACAACAGGTGTGATCAACGCCTGAAGGCGCCCAGCTAGCAGGAGACCCAGGAAAGGAGCCCTCGCCTGGTGCATCCGGCCGGCCACCTCCAGGGCCTTCTGCTTGGCCGTTTCCACGGCGTACGCCTGCGGGCTGGCGAACGAGGCCTTGTGCAGCTTCTCCTTGAACCTGGACGGGACCACCTCGAACCTTAGGCCCTGGAACGGGACGGAAGAGGGGTTTGCGGGGGGAGCCCCAGGACGCTGACAGGTGAGCAGGGACTAAGGAACCTGCCTTCTCCCCCCCACCCAGCCCACCTTCCCTGACCAGATGCTGAGCAAGGGCCAGCTCCCGGCCGCTGGGCGAGTGTGACCGGTGCGGGGGTGGGGGGGCCCGGGGACTATGGTGGGAAGACCTCTGTGCATGCAGAGGCCAGCAGGGCACTATCGATTGGGGTGCAGCCCCGAGGGGTCAAAGGGCTCCTGGAGAGTCCCAAAGGCCGGCATTTTGCCCTCACAGGGGTCAGACTACTGAGATGACAGCGGCTGCAGGAAAGGCCCCCAAAAAGCCACAAACACGGTGGCTGCGTGAGGGAAGAATAACTGGGGTGCCTTAGCTTGGTGCCCAACACAGGTGGCCAGGCAGGTCACCTGTGGGAGATGGGTCACAGACACCGCTGCCTCCAGAGTGGTGACCAGGCAGGTGACCTGTGGGAGGTGGGTCACGGACACCGCTGCCTCCAGAGTGGGGGCTGGGGGTCTTGACCACAGAGGGTCAAACTCCCCCTCCCGCACTGCCCACGCAGGACCTCTTACTTTTCTGCATCCCAGCCCCCTCCCCACCTCCATCGTGGACCTCCCAGACCCCCAGTTAACCCCTGGGTCACAGTATGAGACACTCCCCCCCTCCAGTTCTGTACCCTCCCCAGGAGGTACTTATAGCACCCCTCATTCTGTACCTACCCCCCACCCAGCCCAGCTCACGCCCCCTACCCAGGCAAGAATTTCTGCTCTATCTCTCCCCCTAGCTGGTATCCCTGCTTCTCTGCCCCTCCCAGATAGGGCCTCCCCATGCAGACCAAGCCTCCCCCATCCCCACCAGCACCTGGACAAATCCAGATCAGGCACACAGACCTGGCCTTGGCCTGGCAACCCCACACCCCATGGCCAGCAGATCGCCAGGTCACTGAGCCCTGGCTCAGAGCTGGAAGACCAGAGCTCCCCCCGGTCACGGAGACCACAGATCTGGACCCCGGTCACTAGGATCCTGCCCTCTGGCCACCTCAGGCCCCAGTCCTGCAGACTCCAGATACCCAGTCACTGAGGCCACCAGCCCTGCAGATTCCCCACGGCCCTGCTCACCAGTCCCTCAGTCACAAGGCCTCTGCCCTGATACCCTGGATCTCTGACCCTGCCAGTCGGGCCCACCGCTGACCCCGGGCCTGCAAACACCCACCCCCTCTTACCTCCGCCCTCCCAAGTCATTAGGACCCCCAAACACTAGGCACCGGCCCTGCAGACCCCTCCAAGGCCCCTGTCATCTCTCCCGCCGCCCCCCGCCCATGAAGCCTAGGTCATCAGGATCCTCGGGCACTCGTCTCCGGCCACCGGCCACTGGCCAAAGCCGTCCCCTAACTACTAAGACACCCCCAGTTTCTTAGACCCCGGACCCGCAACTCTGGCGCCCATCCGGGAGGCCTGGGTCACGACGCCGGGAGTCCCGAGGCCTCCAGTCACTAGGCCCGGGTCTGCAGGCCCGGCCCCCACAGGCCCCGGCCCCTCCAGACCCCGGCGCCCCCAGACCCCGGGCCCAGGCCGCTCACAGCATTGCTGAGGATTTCCTGGCGGCGCGGGGAGGAGCTGGCCAACACCACGCGCTTGTGCTGCAGCTTCCGGATCACCGGACACAACAGCATCTCGCCTGGCGTCCACCGCCTCGAGCCGCGCTGCGCGCGCAGCAAAGCGCGCCCAGCCCCGCCTCGGCCCCGCCCCCTCCGAGGCCCCGGCCTTCGGCCGCTGGAGCCACGCTCGGGCCTCCTCTCCAATGAAACCCCGCCTCGGCCCGCACAGGCCCCGCCCCAGACCTCCCCACCAATGAAACCCCGCCTCGGCCCGCACGGGCCCCGCCCCAGGGCCCTGCCCACTATTAAGCCCCGCCCATGCCTTTTGAGCCGCGCCCAAGCCTCGCCACCACAGAAGCCCCGACCCAGGCCCGGCCACGGCCGGGCCTCACCACCAATGAAGCCCTCGCACAGGCCTCACCACCAACGAAGCCCCGCCTCGGCCCGCCCACGGCCCGGCCTCAGCACCAATGAAATCTCGTCCCAGGCCGGCCCCTCCGCCCCTGGCCCCGCCCTCACCCGAGCCTGGTGGGGCTCCGGCGGCGCTTCCGGGCCGGCCGCGAGCGAAGCCCCGCCCACCCTCGAAGCCCCGCCCCCGGCAGCTGGGGATTCTTACCAGACCCAGGCAGAGGGCGGGGCCCGGAGCCCGCAAGGCATCTTGGGAGCGCAGAGATGAGGGTCCCCGGGGCTTGATGGTGTCCTCGGAGCTTGATGGGGGCGGAAACGGGGCTTCCGGGGCTTGATGGGGGGCGGCCCGGGGCTTGATGGAGGGGAGATGGGGTCCCCGCGACTCGATGGGGGTGAGGTGGGGGTCCCCGGGGCTCGATGGAGGGGAGATGGGATCCCCGGGGCTCGATGGAGGGAAGACGGGAGTCCCCGGGATTTGATGGAGGGGAGATGGAGTTCCCGGGGCTTCATGGGGGCGGAGATGGCGGTCCCCGAGACTTAATGGAGGGGAGACGGGGGTCCCTGGGGCTTGATGGAGGGGAGATGGGGTCCCCAGGACTTGATGGAGAGGAGGTAGGGGGTCTCCAGGGGTCGATGGAGGGGAGATGGCGTCCCCGGGACTCGATGGGGGCGGAGACGGGGGTCCCCGGAATGCAGTGCGGGTGTGTGGAGATGGGGTTTTTCGGGGCGCGGTGGTCTGTGCAGATGGTGGCCCCCGGAATGCAGTGGGGGTGTGCGCAGGTCCCCGGCCTGCGTTGGGGGTGCGGGCACTTCGGCAGCCTAAGCACTACTGAAGCTAGGGGCCGGATCATTCATTTTCGTGGGGCTGCCCTGGGCGGCTGCAGCGCGTTCAGTAGCAGCTCTGGTCTGTGTCCACTAGATGGCAATAGCTGCCCACTAATGGTGACAACCCGGCCGTCCGCAGGCGCCCCGTTCACTGGGGGACCGAGTCAGCCCTCACTGTGCGCCCCGGCTAGACAGGGCTGGAGAGGTGGGTGATGGACGGGCGGATAGACATGATGGACGGATGGCTGGGTGGATGGATGGATGGATGGATAGATAAATAGATGATAGATATGATGGACCAGCGGATAGATGTGATGGACGGATGAATGCGTGGATGGGTATGATGGATGGATGGATGGATGGATGGATGGATGGATAGATAAATATTTGATAGATATGATGGACCAGCGGATAGATGTGATGGACGGATGAATGCGTGGATGGGTATGATGGATGGATGGATGGATGGATGGATGGATAGATAAATATTTGATAGATATGATGGACCAGCGGATAGATGTGATGGACAGATGGATGGGTGGATGGAAGGATGGATGGGTGGATAGATGGATGGATGAATGGATAGATGGATATGATGGACGGATGGATAGATAAGTAGATGATAGATATGGATAGATGGATATGATGGATGGATGGATGGATGGATAGATGGATGTGATAGATGATAGATATGATGGTTAGGTAGGATGGTTAGATAGGATGGATGGTTAGGTAGATAGATATGATGGATGGACAGATAAATAGATAGATCATAGATATGATGGCTGAATGGATTGATAGATATGATGCATGGATAGATAGATAAATAGATAGATGATAGATATAATGGATGGATAAAGTGAATAGATGATTGCCAGATATAGATGCATGGATGGATAGGTAAATAGATATAGATGATAGATAAAACGGATGGATGGATAGATAGATAAGATGATTGATAGCTATAATGGATGGTTGCACTGTTGAATGGATGGATACATATACATTGATGTAGACAGATAAGTAGGTGTTAGAAAAGTGCTAGATGGACAGATGAGGCACATTACACTATAGAAACCAACAGATCTGACTGACGGATGGGTACATAGATGGATGAGGAGAGATGACAGATAAGCAGGTAAGTGTCATGCCTGCTCGGGGTCTCTGCCCTACCGCTGTCTGGGGCTGGACGAGTCTCTGGTGTGGGGCGTCCTGGGCCCTGTGGGGTGTGGAGCAGCTCTGGTCTCCCCCCACCACCCTCCAGGGGCAGCCCCTGCCCCCAGTGCCGAGAAGCAAAATAACCCCTGACTAATTCATACCACCTATATTTAAACTAATACATATCTTTGTGTTCATGTGACTGTATATAAGAACCCGGATCTCCTGCCTTGCAGGCAGATTCTTTACCACTGCGCCTCCACGGAAACCTCTATATATATATGGTATATCATGGAGTATGCTATATATTGGGCTTCCCTGGTGGTTCAGACGGTAAAGAATCTGCCAGCAACGTGGGAGACCTGGGTTCAATCCCTGGGTCGGGAAGATCCCCTGGAGGAGGACATGGCAACCCACTCCAGTATTCTTGCCTGGAGAATCCCATGGTCGGAGAAGCCTGGTGGGCTACAGTCCCTGGGGTCGCAAAGAGTCAGACACAGCTGAGCAACTTAGCACGCATGACCCCCGTGTGGAGTTAGGATAAAGTCTCCTTCGCTGGGTTAAATTGCCCCCTAGACTCCATCAGCAGCCCCCGAAGATGCCTGTTCTGTTCAATACACAAGCCAAACATCTTGCTTGGGAAAAAAAAAAAATAGATGGTTTATTTTGAAGAAGTTCTAGATTTAAAGAGCAGTTGTCACCATAGCATTGAAACCCTAAGCAGTCATTCCATCCTTCCATGTTGGGTGAACACACAATGTCACAGGCACCCACTGGCCCCACAAAGAACCGTCGTCGCTGTTTCTCCAAGGATGGATCTGTGTTCCAATCTCATCCCCTTCCCCCCTCACCCCACCCGAGGCAGGGATGTGGCCAGGGGCGAGCGGCAGGAATTAACACACCAGCCCGGCGTTTGGGGTTTATCTGAGACTCCCACAGCTGTGTTCCGACACATTCCATCCCCCTCAGGAACTCCCATGCAGTTTGTTCATTTACATGCATTCCTGCTCTAGAGGCTTTTTAACGGCACTGAGAAATGTCACTGAAATTACAGAAACACAGGTTTCCAAGACACAGCAGACACTGGGAAAAAAACAATAAATCAATGTCTTCGTCTTTCGATGTCCAGCAAACCCCATGACTTCAGTGTGGGTGTTTTAAAATAAGTTCAAGAAAAGAGATGTCATACTCTGGCCAGCTGATGTGAAGAGCTGACTCTTTGGGAAAGACTCTGATGGTGGGAAAGATTGAAAGCGGGAGGAGAAGGGGACTACAGAGGAGGAGATGGTTGGATGGCATCACCGACTCGATCGACATGCGTTTGAGCAAGCTCCAGGAGGTGGTGAAGGACAGGGAAGCCTGGCATGCTGCAATCCATGGGGGCGCAAAGAGTCAGACACGACTTAGTAACTGAACAAGACCAACACACAGACACAGACAATATTATTAACATGCTGAAACAAAAGGAAATCCAGCCCTGGAATTTCTGCTGATCTGACAGGTGCCCCTCGGAAAGGTCGACATGTCCCTGAAGATGCTGTCAGACCCTCAGCAACTTCAGCGGAACAGGGGGTCCTTGGGACGCAGAAATCAGGGCGATGTCAGTGGCCCGAGGGGCTGGACAATGAACTGGTGGTGATGATGGTGACAAAATATGACCTAAGCCCTCTGGGACCCAAAGGCTGGATGGACATCACGCCTATTGCGGGCTGGGGGGTGGGGGTGGTGAGGGGCAGCGTTATTGGCTAGACCGGCTTCCTCCGAATTCAGACGGTGATGCTTCTTCTCAACTCAGCAAGAAGACGGTTCCGTGAGGGTGGTTTGAGGTTTTTCACAGCTTTTTAGCGTCAGACGCTGGAAGCCCACGCCCAGGACGTGGCTGCCACCGTCTTGCTGGGTCAGGGTTCTTCTGCCTCCGGACAGTTGTTGTGGTGACCTGGCTTTCTAGGCGCTCGGCTCTGGGAACAGTTGGGAAGAGCAGGTGGACCACACGCTCATCCTGGGACGATCCGAGTCCCTGATGCCAGCCCTTCTCCCGCTGCCCGCGGGCACACATCCTTTCTGGGCTGGGTGGCGTGTCTGGCCGGCATTCTGAAAGCACCAAAAGGTGGATCTCTGCCCTGTGTAAGCACTGTGGACGGGCTTGTGGACACTGTCCTCTGTGGGGGCCTCCCGTGGTGGGGGTGGGGATGGGTGGGACCCGCAGGCAAGTCCTTCTCCCCGCCAAGAGCTTGGACGGCACTGTACAGATCCCGCCCCAGGAGCCAGCGCCAGGCACTGTGGCCCCAAGAATCACTCGGCCAGTGGCCAGAGGCCCAGTCTCAGAATCTCAGACTGCAGGGGTCTCCTAGGGCGGCCATGACAGTTCTACAAACTGAGGGATCCCAGACAGGCATCCATCCGCCCCCAGTCCTGGGGCCCAGACGTCTGGGGTCAAGGGGTCCCAGCGCTCAGCTCCCTGCAGAGGCTCCAGGGGAGGGTCCTTCCCGCTTCTTCCAGCTTCTGGGGGCTCCAGGCGTCCGTCCTTGGGCTGGTGGCTGCCTCCCTCCCGTCTCCGCCTGCATCTCCACACGGCTTCTCCTCTGTGTCCGTGTCTCTCCCCTTCTGTGTCTCATAAGGACCCTGTCACAGGGGTCTAGGGCCACCCTGATCCTGTAGGTCGCACTCTGATATTCCGGGCAGACATGGATTTGTGGGGTTGGGACACCACCCACTCCGCCACACGCGTGTCTGCTTCTCATTCCCAAGCAACGACGTTGGGGGACCAACTGCTGCCATAACATCAGCTCACAGTCCCACCAGCATCTCTGAGGTCCGGGGCGGGGGATGTCCCCCGCTTTGCAGCTGCCCCGCCCTGGCGGTCTCCCCAAGCCCCTCCCTGCTGGCCCCTGCCAGGTCTCACCTTACAGGCTTCAGGGCTGTTTTCTGCGCCCCCCAGCCCCTCCGAGGGAACCCTGAACTCATCCTACGCTTCTCCCTGTGATGCCCAGACCCTGACAACCTGCTGTCTCAGCATCCCGGGCGCTCCAGGAATTGCGGTCCATCATCTTTTCAAAACCGCATAGCAGCGGGGGGCTGCTGCGGGCTCGTGTGCTCGATGGTCTAGCCCGGCCCTCAAAGGATCGCAGGGATCAGACCAGGAGCCACCACAGACCCCCAGAGGACCTGCCGTGGCTGGGGGTGCTCGGCGGGCAGAGAAGGGGCCAGGGGAGACCCCCCCGGAGGCAAGCTGCAGCCCGAGGCACTAGAGGGAGACACAGCCGTAGGAACATAAACTGACCACCCTCAGCAACTTCATGTCCACCCGGAGACCCTTGGTCTACACCTCCCCTCGGTCAACACCTCCTGGATCCTTCCCGTCCGGCGGCCGCCGCTTGTGGACGTTTAAGTATAAGTTTGGTTTCCTGGTGGTTCAGCTGGTAAAGAATCTGCTTGCAATGCAGGCGGGCCCAGTTTGATTCTTGGGCAGGCCAAGATCCCCTGGAGAAGGGACAGGCTACCCACTGCAGTATTCTTGGGCTTCCCTCATGGCTCAGCTGGTAAAGAAGCTGCCTGCAATGCAGGAGACCTGGGTTCGATCCCTGGGTTGGAAGATGCCTTGGAGAAGGGGATGGGCTATCCACTCCAGTATTCTGGCCTGGAGAATTCTGTGGACTGTATAGTCCATGGGGTTGCAAAGGGTCAGACATGACTGGAGAAGCTGAGCCCCCGACAGCAACCCAGCGCAGCTGACCCTGGCGTTTGCCAGGCTCCGATGGTGGTGGTGGTGAGGGGGGACCAGCTGATGTCTCCGGGTTCCCTGAGACCCCAGAGCACGGGGCCCTAAAGGGCCCGTCCAGCGTGGTCTGGCTGAATCCCCCTGCGCCCGGAGTGACCGAAAACAGGCCGAAAAGACCCCTGCTGTCCCTCAACACTCCACGCCCTCGCGATGAGGGGTGCCTGTCTCAGAACACGCTCTCCTGCCGCCTCACGCTGGGCCTCTCGGGCGCCTCCTGCCCGTCCACGGAGCGCGCGGACAGGGTCCGCCCGGAGAAGAGGCTCTCGCGGCGGCTGTCGGGGCTGTCGGCGGCGGGCAGCGGGCCGTAGCCCAGGTAGTCGCGGAGGCGCAGCTGGAACTCGCTGGACGCGAAGTAGTAGACGAAGGGGTCCAGGCAGTTGTTGAGGCAGCTGAGGCAGAGCGTGAGCTTGTAGACGTGGTAGTAACTGCGGCCCAGGAAGAGCCGGCTGACCATGTGCACCAGCAGCACGAAGTTGTTGGGCGCGAAGCAGGCCACGAAGGCGAGCAGGACCACGGCGGCCAGGCAGACGGCGCGGCGCCGCTGCGCGCGGCCGTGGCGGTCGGCGGAGCGCAGCAGCGTGAGGATGGTGGCCGTGTAGCAGGCCACGGTGATCACGAAGGGGATGAGGAAGAGGACGACGAAGAGCGTGAAGAGGAAGGCGGCCCACATGGCCACGCTGGGCAGCATGGTGGACTTGAGCACGTCGAAGCAGGTGACGATGCCCAGCGCGTCCACGGCGTAGGTGAGGTCGGTGCGCGCCAGCGGGGACAGCGCGACCAGCAGCAGCAGCCACGTGGCGGCGCAGGCGGCCAGCGCGTAGCGGCGGCGCCGCCAGCGGGCGGACGCCAGCGGGTACACGACGCCCAGGAAGCGGTCCACGCTGATGCAGGTCATGGTGAGGATGGACGAGTACATGTTGGCGTAGAAGGTCACGGTGACGGCGTTGCAGAGCACCACGCCGAACACCCAGTGGTTGCCGTTGCAGTGGTAGTAGATCTGGAAGGGCAGCACGCAGGCCAGCATGAGGTCCGTGACGCTCAGGTTGATCATGAAGATGACGGACGGCGTCTTGGGCCCGATGTGCCGGCAGAGCACCCACAGCGAGAACAGGTTGCCCGGGATGCTCACCAGCGCCACCAGCGAGTACACCGCCGGCAGCACCACCGCGATGGCCGGGTCCCGCAGCATCAGGATGGTGGCGTTGTCCGGGCGCGTCACGTTCATGTCCATGCTGCGGCCGTGGCGGGGGCGGGGGCGGGGGGTCTCAGGGTAGGGGCTGCCGATCTGCAAGACAAGGCGGGAAGGTGAGAGGCGCCGGAGGGCGGGGCGTCCTGGGAGAGCGGGGAACACACCGGAGCGTCATGGGTGCGCGCGCACGTTCGCGGGAGCGCGGACGTCGTGTGGTACATGCACATGTGATGTAGGCACACACATTACATATACGTATATGCGTGACACACACCGTATTCCATGTGTATATCTATATATGTGCTATATAAACACACACACCATATTCCATGTGTATATGTATATATATGTGATATATATACACACACCATATTGTATGTATACATCTATGTATGTGATATATACACACACACCATGTTCCATGTGTATATCTATATATGTGATATATAAACACACACACCATATTCCATGTGTATATGTATATATATGTGATATATATACACACACCATATTGTATGTATACATCTATGTATGTGATATATACACACACACCATGTTCCATGTGTATATCTATATATGTGATATATAAACACACACACCATATTCCATGTGTATATGTATATATATGTGATATATATACACACACCATATTGTATGTATACATCTATGTATGTGATATATACACACACACCATGTTCCATGTGTATATCTATATATGTGCATGTGTATATCTATATATGTGATATATACACACACAACATATTCCATGTGTACATGTATATATATGTGATATATATACACACACCGCATTGTATGTATACATCTATGTATATGATATATGCACACACCATATTCCATGTCTACATCTATGTATGTGATAGATACACACACACCATAGTCCATGTGTATATCTATGTACGTGATATATATACACACACACCATATTCCATGTGTATCTTTATATATGTGATATATATACTCACACCATATTGCATGTGTATATCTATATATGTGATATATACACACACCATATTGCATGTACATATCTATATATATATGTGATATATACACACACACCATATTGCATGTGTATATGTATATATATGTGATATATATACACACACCATATTGTATGTATATATCTATGTATGTGATATATACACACACACCATAGTCCATGGGTATATGTATATATGTCATATATATACACACACCGTATTCCATGTGTATATGTATATATATGTGATATATATACACACACCATATTGTATGTATATATCTATGTATGTGATATATACACACACACCATGTTCCATGTGTATATCTATGTATGTGATATATAAACACACACACCATATTCCATGTGTATATGTATATATATGTGATATATATACACACACCATATTGTATGTATACATCTATGTATGTGATATATACACACACACCATGTTCCATGTGTATATCTATGTATGTGATATATACACACACACCGTATTCCATGTGTATATCTATGTATGTGATATGTATACACACACCATATTGCATGTGTATATCTATATATGTGATATATACACACACAACATATTCCATGTGTACATGTATATATATGTGATATATATACACACACCGCATTGTATGTATACATCTATGTATATGATATATGCACACACCATATTCCATGTCTACATCTATGTATGTGATAGATACACACCATAGTCCATGTGTATATCTATGTACGTGATATATATACACACACACCATATTCCATGTGTATCTTTATATATGTGATATATATACTCACACCATATTGCATGTGTATATCTATATATGTGATATATACACACACCATATTGCATGTACATATCTATATATATATGTGATATATACACACACACCATATTGCATGTGTATATGTATATATATGTGATATATATACACACACCATATTGTATGTATATATCTATGTATGTGATATATACACACACACCATAGTCCATGGGTATATGTATATATGTCATATATATACACACACCGTATTCCATGTGTATATGTATATATATGTGATATATATACACACACCATATTGTATGTATATATCTATATATGTGATATATACACACACCATATTCCATGTGTATATGTGTATATATGTGATATATAAACACACACCATATTCCATGTGTATATGTATATATATCTGATATATATACACACACCATATTGTATGTATATATCTATATATATGTGATATATATACACACACCATATTCCATGTGTATATGTATATATATGTGACATACACACACACCATATTGCATGTATATATCTATATATATGTTATATATATACACACACACCATATTGTATGTATATATCTATATATGTGATATATACACACACACCATATTCCATGTGTATATGTATATATATATGACATATACACACATTATATTGTATGTATCTATGAGATATACACACACTATATTGTGTGTATATATGTACACATACATAAAATATGCACACACCATATTGCATGTATATATGTATATGTGATATTTACACACTATATTCTATATATATTTTTATATGATATATATACACACACCATATTGCATGTATAGATGTATATACATGTGATATAGCCACACACACCATATTGCATGTATGTGAAAAAAGTGAAAGTCACTCAGTCGAGTCCAACTCTTTGCGACGCCATGGATTATACAGTCCATGGAAGTCTCCAGGCCAGAATACTGGAGTGGGTAGCCTTTTCCTCCTCCAGATCTTCCCAACCCAGGGATCAAACCCAGGTCTCCCACACTGCAGGCAGAGTCTTTACCTGCAGAATATTCTTTACCTGAGCCACAAGGGAAGTCCATTGCATGTATATATGTGTGTGTGTGTCTATACATAACACACAGATATAAATCTTATGGTATATACATGCATGTGTATGTATATATATAAACACAAATGTATTCAATTGTGGGCTTCTCTAGTGGCTTAGATGCCAAAGAATCTGCCTGCAATGCAGGAGACCCCGGTTCAATCCCTGGGTCGGGAAGATCCCCTGGAGGAGGTCATGGTAACCCCCTCCAGTGTTCTTGCCTGGAGAATCCAACGGACAGAGGAGCCTGGTGGGCTACAGTCCATGGGGTCACAAAGAGTCAGACACGACTGAATGACTTTGCATGGGGTGCTAAGATGCCCCGGAGCCTGACTGGAAGTGCCAGCCTGCTGGAGACGGTGAGTTCTGAGCTGACTCCTGCTGCTGGAACCTGAAACTTTGCACTCTTGAACTTCTGTTTTTTTCCTGCTGACCTTCCTCCCCGCTCAAAACAGAGAAGTCCCCGAAGCTGCTTACACACCTTGCTCATGACCGGCCGGCCCCTCAGAGTCAGAGAGAGAAAGGGGCCCGGGGCCCAGGGGAGAAGCAACTCCTGGGGCTGCCTGCCCCCGCCTTCTGGACACAGTGGGTTCCAAGTGTCACTGTCTTTGTCTTTTCTTATGTAAATGAAACCCAAAGGCAGCTCGCAGTTCACCTCTGTTGGTTTTTCAAAGTCTGGGGGATGGTTTAGTTACCTCTTTGCTCACTCCTTCAGTCATGTCGGACTCTGCAACCCCATGGACTGTATACCCCGCCAGCCTCGTCTGTCAATGGGGTTTTCCAGGCAAGTATAGTGGAGTGGGTTGCCATGCCCTCCTCCAGGGGATCTTCCCGACCCAGGGATCAAACCCGGGTCTCCCTCATTGCAGGTGGATTCTTTACTGTCTCAGCCACCTGGCGAAGTTGCTATTTTTCCCGTGGCTGAAGCTGTCACTTCTGTTTTCGGCCCTGTGTGTGTGTGTGTGTGTGCGCGCGCGGGAGCGCCTGATATCTGGGCTCCAGAAATCAGGGCGTGGGGCTCAGCTGGGCAACCGGGTGCCACCCCCGTTATAGCTCGGCCCGGAAGACGCCCCCTGGCTCACGTGCGCCTTGCAGTTGGACACCTGCCGCGCGGTCCGGGGAGGACGTCCATCCCCCAGGGGGTCTGTTGGCAGGAATCATGGTCCCTGAGTCGCTGGCGAAGCCAGCACGCGCGGCCCTTCAACGCTGATGGCATTGCAGCGCCCCTTTCAGACCCTGGCGCCGCGGACATCTGTGCGTTCCTCCGCAGGAGATGTAACATCTGCGGTGGGGGTGTGCCGAACGAGGTTCCTCAAACCCATTTAAAAATGGCCCGGGTTTCGCTTTGAGTAGGAAAACTTTCCGCACCACTAGCTCACGGCCAGGTGCGACCTTACAGTTACGGTTGGGGGGGGGGGGTGCCACCCCACACATCACGGCCCCCTATCTCCATCCACCTTTGGGGTTCAGGAGCAGAAGTGACCCGGACGTCTCAGGATCGCACGTGGAGGCCGCAGGGGGAGGGGGCCGTGGAGAGGAGAGAGCTCTCTGATCTGCAGGGGAAAGGGGAACTCGTGGAGGGGACGGGGCTGGGGGTTGACCAGGAGGCTATTGCGTGTCCACAGTCGTGTGGGGGGCGGAATCTGAGCAGATGGGGGGGGGGCGGGTTGCAGAGAGCTGGAGACAGAAAGTCCAGCCTCCCCCGTCGAGTGGCACGGAGGGGCGGGGAGCCTGCTGGAGGCTCCCCTGGGGTCTCAGATGGTCAAGATCTCCCTGCAATGAAGGAGACCTGGGTTGGATCCCTGGGTGGGGAAGATCCCCTGGAGGAGGGCATGGTAACCCGCTCCAGTGTTCTTGCCTGGAGCATCCCACGGACAGAGGAGCCTGGCGGGGCTACAGTCCACTGGGTCGCAGAGAGTCGGTCTACGACTCCGCGGCTAGCACGCTTTTCCACTTCTGCCCAGTGATGACTCCCCCCCCCCCCCAACCTTCCTTCCCCCGGATCTGTCGTAACCTCCCGGTGGGAGCTTCAAAAGAGACTTCATTTGCATAACACAGCGGCTGGCCCCCGCAGAGAAGCCACGTGGGCGTCCGGGAGGCCTCGGTCTGCACCCCGAAGCTGCCGCCTCCCCCCCGCCAGCCCCCAGGGCCCCCCCCAAGCTTTCACCTGTGCCCGTCTCGGGGACCGGGCAGGCAGCCCCTTCCCCTGCAGCGCGGCGACGCACGGCTGATTCATAAAGAAATCACCTCTAACAGATGCGGCCGGCTCGCAAAGCCGCGGGCGGGCGGGCGCGGCGGACGACTAGGGGGTGGGGGATGGAAGTGGCGTGAAATGAGCCACAAACGGTTGCTGGCGGCCGCAAGACGCTCCCCCTGGGGCGCTGGGCGGGCAGAGGCGGCTCTTTGCCAGAGGCACGGGGCAGCCTGGAGGCTTGGGGGCCGCAGGGTGCCGGGTGGGGCGGAGGTTCTGCCGGAAGCTGCACGCAGACGTCACACACGAGCTCGCAGAGAGCTGCGGCCGGTCCGTCCTTGGCTCCTGGGTGCCCCCCGCCCGCCCCCATCCCCGTCGACCTCTCTTCTTAAGGGCTTTACAGAGCCGCCAGGAAAACATCATCAAGATCACCTCTGCAAAGTTGACATACAGGTGCGGGCGTTAGCCCCTCAGTCGTGTCCGACTCTCTGCGACCCCCCTGGACTGTTGCTCACCAGGCTCCGCCGTCCAAGGCGTTCTCTAAGCAAGAACACTGGAGTGGGCCGCCACACCAGTGGGATCTTCCCAATCCAGGGATCTAACCTGCGTCTCCTGCGTTGCAGGCGGATTCTTGACCATCCGGGCCACCAGGGACACAGTGGTGGTTTCTCATATATTTGCAAAGAGACGCAACCAGTCCCATCACGCAATCCCAGAATGTCCTCATCGCCTTGAAAAGAAACCCTGCATGCCCAGGCCGTCACCCCCCAATTCCCTCCCCAAATGCATACGGATACACGTTTAAAAATGGAGCTCAGATTCACCTATTGCACAGTTCACCATGTTGAAAGTGGAAGACTCTGCGTTACGGGGCAGGGCTCGCCGGCTTTCACGACTGTCATCTCTGTCTGGTTCCAGACATGTTTATCCCCCTCACAAGGAGACGCTGTACCCTTAAGAGTTCCCACATCTTCCCAGCCCCTGGTGGGCCTTGTGAGTCTGTGGGTTTGCCTTACATGTTTCGTGTAAATGGAACCACACATCGTGTCTGCTTCTCTCACTGAGCAGTGTGTGTTCAGGGTCCAGCCACGCTGTGGCCTGTGTCAGAGCCTCACTCCTTTTTTGTGGCTGCATAATATTCCCCTGTGCACATGGACCCCATGCTGTTTATCCATCCATCATCCATCCGTCCACCCACTCACTTATCCATCCATCCATCCGTCCATCCACCCACTCACTTATCTATCCATCCATCCATCCACTCATTTATCCATCCATGCATCCACCCATCCATCTATCCATGCATCATCCATCTGTCCATCCACCCACCCACCACTTATCCCTCCATTTATCATCCATCCATCCATCCATCCACTCATTTATCCATCCATGTATCCATCGATCCATGCATCCACCCACCCATCTATCCATCCATCCATCCTCTCACTTATCCATCCATCCATCCATCCATCATCCATCCATCCATCCATCCATCATCCATCCACTCATTTATCCATCCATGCATCCACCCATCCATCTATCCATGCATCATCCATCCATCCATCCACCCACCACTTATCCATGCATCTATTGTCCACCCATCCATCCACCCATCCATCTATCCATCCATCCATCCATCATCCATCCAACCATCCATCCACTCATTTATCCATCCATGTATCCATCGATCCATGCATCCACCCACCCATCTATCCATCCATCCATCCATCATCCATCCATCATCCATCCATCCATCACTTATCCATCCATCCTTCATGCCATCCATCACATCCATCCATGCATCTATCCATCCATCCATGCATCTATCCATCCATCCATCATCTATCCATCCATCCATCATCCACCATCCACCCACTCACTATCTCTCCATCCATCCATCCATCCACTCATTTATCCATCCATGCATCCACCCATCCATCTATACATGCATCATCCATCCATCCATCCATCCACCCACCACTTATCCATGCATCTATTGTCCATCCATCCATCCACCCATCCATCTATCCATCCACCCATCCATTATCCATCCAACCATCCATCCACTCATTTATCCATCCATGTATCCATCGATCCATGCATCTACCCACCCATCTATCCACCCATCATCCATCCAACCATCCCTCTATCCATCCATCCATCCTCTCACTTATCCATCCATCCATCCATCCATCCATCATCCATCCATCCATTCATCATCCATCCAATCATCCATCCACTCAGTTATCCATCCATGCATTCACCCACCCATCTATCCATCCATCATCCATCCATCCATCCACCCATCCATCTATCCACCCATCCACCCATCATCCATCCAACCATCCATCCACTCATTTATCCATCCATGCATCCACCCACCCGTCTATCCATCCATCATCCATCCATCCATCCATCCATCCATCCACTCACTTATCCATCCATCCACCCATCCTTCCATCCACCCATTCACCCACCCATCTATCCATACATCATCCATCTATCCATCCATCCATCCACTCACTTATCCATCCATCCATCCAGCCAGCCAGCCACTCATCCATCCATCCATCCCTAGCTGCTAACACTTACACCAAGCCCAGGACTCCCCTCCCCGCCCCCTCTGAAGGTCAGAGACACTCAGGATGGTGGTCCTTCTGCCTCTACTGAGGTGGGTCTTACTCAGGTGGGGTGAGTGAAAAGCAGCCCTGAGTCAAAGGGATGACTGCTCTTTAAGGACCTCCCCTGTGTCTTTTCAACAACAGCCCAAAGTTCCCAAGCGCTGGGGGGTTCTCCTAGGGCTGAGCTCATAGCAGGGACCAAAAGGAAACCATGATCCAGCCCTTTGCAGTGTGGGCTGGCCTCTTTTCTGGGTTTCTTGGGGGGTCTTATGCCACCCAAGTCGTGGTGTTTTGTGGGGGCAGCTCTGGAAACCTCAGCCCCAAAGCATTCAAGGGCCACAGCTTCAGAGAGCTAGTGACATCACAGAGTCCAAATGGATGGTGCCTTGTAGTCCATAGAATATTCTCTCCCGGGATGTTGTTGTGTAGTTGTTAAGTTGTGTCTGACCCTTTGCGATCCCATGGACTGTAGCCTGCCACGATCCTCTATCCAAGGGATTCTCCAGGCAAGAACACTGGAGTGGGTTGCCACGTCTTCCTGCAGGGGATCTTCCCGGCCCAGAAGGCCCGGGTTTGAATCCTGGGTCGAGAATCCTGGGATGACTTAACCACACGGAGCTCACAGCTGCCTGGTGCAGCAAGGGTTGGGAAAAGGCAAGCTGTGAGGTCCTGCCCACCCAGACCCTCAATGTCCTCATCTGTCATATCACGGATGGAGACTCACCCTCTGAGGGTGGGCATGGTACCAAGGGAACTAGTAACAGCGAAGCATGCTGTCAGCTGGGGTGTGTCCATAAATACTGGCTAGATCAGTAACTTGGGGGATGTCCTGGACTGTCCTGACAGAGGGCCACAAACTGGAGGACTAGTGACAACAGACATCCATCCCCCCCAGCCCTGGAGACCAGACATCTCAGGTCAAGGGGTCCCAGGGCTGAGCTCCCTGCAGAGGCTCCAGGGGAGGGTCCTTCTTGCCTCTTCCAGCTTCTGGGGGCTCCGGGCGTCCATCCCTGGGCTGGTGTCCGACTCCCTCCCATCTCTGCCTGTCTCCACATGGCTTCTCCTCTATGTCCATGTCTCGCCTCTTCTGTGTCTTATAAGGACCTTCTCCCTGGGTTTAGGGCCACCCCCATCCAGGAGGTCATCATCTCAGACCCTTCACTCCATCACCTCTGCACAGACCCTGTTTCCTAATCATGCCCCGGCCTGACTTTGTGAGTGGGCATGAATCTTAGGGGGGCAGCCTTCAACCCACCACACCACCCATTGGACAAAAGTCCTATAAGTAACTCAGCAAATAACAGGTGGATTTCTTCTGAAATTCGATCATGATACTCAATGCAGTCTTCTAGAATGTTTTTTGGGGGGGGGGCATTGTTTTTTAAATTAATTTATAAATTTTAACTGGAGGCTAATCATTGTACAATATCCAGAATCTTTATGTAGGTGCCCGTCATCTATTGGCAGGATTTAAAAAAGATCTTAGGGTCACCGACTGATGCAGTTTGTGGAAGGTCACTTGTCATTGTGTTTAGGGCCGCTTCATCCAGGAGGGGGCTTCCCTGGTGGTCAGCTGGTAAAGAATCCACCTGCAAAGCGGGAGACCTGGTTTCGATTCCTGGGCTGGGAAGATCCCCTGGAGAAGGGATAGGCTACCCACTCCAGTTATTCTTGGGTTTCCCTGGTGACTCAGCTGGTAAAGAATTTGCCTGCAATGGGAGAGACCTGGGTCCGATCCCTGGGTCGGGAAGATCCCCTGGAGGAGGGAACGGCAACCCGCTCCAGTATTCTGGCCTGGAGAATTCCATGGACAGAGGAGCCTGGCGGGCTACAGTCCATGGGGTTGCAGAGAGTCGGACACGACTAAGTGACTCAGCTCAGCGCAGCTCAGCATGCAGGAGGGCCTCATCTCAGGCCCTTCCCTTCATCACATCTGCAGATACCACAGTTTTCTCCCCACTCATGGGTCCCAGGGGTCAGGATGTGGATACGTCTTTGCTGGCCCCCACTCCAGGCATCAACTAGCTTCAGCCACGTCCCCGCCAGCATCAGGGCTGAGTCACGAGCGCGGACAGAAGACTTTCCAAGCATTAGATCCTGCAGAGGTGGGAGCTACACGAGGTTGCTTTGGAATCTGACCACCACGCCCAGACATTTGGGCCATTCCCTGCCGGGATAGGGGTGCGTCATCAGTCTCATGTGGGAGATCCTGCCCTCTTGCCCATGACTCCGGGACCCGAGCGATGCTTGTGAACCTGCCCAGCAGAGGAAGCTGCGATGGGTTTTCTGGTTCACCCTAGGGGTAACCCAGAAAAGACACCGGAAACTCTGTGGCTGTCACGGGGGAATCATGTCTCCCACTTCAAGTTCAGGTTGACGCTCTAACTCCCTGTAGGTAAAAGGGTCTCCTTTGTTCCAAGGCGGGGGTAAGCTGGTATCTTTGCAGATGTAATTCTTTAGGTTCACGTGAGGTCCATCTGGGCTTCCCAGGTGGCTCAGTGGGTAAAGAACCTGCCTGCAAATGCCAGAGATGTGGGTTTGATCCCTGGGTCAGGAAGATCCCCTGGAGGAGGGCCTGGCAACCCACTGCAGTATTCCTGCCAGCAGCATCCCATGGATAGAGGAGCCTGGCGGGCTGCAGTCCTTGGCATTGCAGAGTCGGACACGCCTGAAGTGACTGACCACGCGTGACGTCCTACTGGAGCAAGAGGAGAGACCTGAGTCTGCTATGACCGGTGTCCTTATAAAAAGGGGACGTTCAGGAGGATTTCCCTGGTGGTACAAGGGTTGAGAATCTGCCTTCCAATGTAGGAGACACAGGTTCGATCCCTGGTAGGGGAATTAAAATTTCACATGCCTTGGGGCAACTCGGCCTGAGAGCCGTAAGGACTGAGCCTTCAGACATCAGCTAGAGTCTGAGCGGCCTGGAGCCTGTGAGCTGCAAGGGAGACCCTGCATGCCACAACTAACACGCAATGCAGCGAAAAAGATATAAATATTAAAAAGGCGGGGGGCATCTGGGGCAGAAGGAGGGAGACGGCCGGGCAGAAATGGATACAGAGGTGGAGAAGATGCTTCAATAAGCCAAGGAATGCCAAGGATGGGCCGGAAAACACCCGAAGCTGAGACGAAATGACAAGTGAAACTGTTAATCACTTCAGTCGTGTCCAACCCTTTGCGACCCCGTGGACTGTAGCCCCACCAGGCTCCTCTGTCCGTGGGATGCTCCAGGCCTGGAACAGGCCAGATCCCAGCTCCAGAGGGATCTTCCTGACCTGGGGATCGAACCTGCGTCTCCTGCTTTGGTAGGCGGGTTCGTGAGCATCTGAGGTACCGGAGAAGCGCAGAGGCTGGGAAGGAGGCATGGAAAAGATTCACAGCCACACCCACCCTCTCACACACAGCTTGACTTCAGGTCTCCAGACGTGAAAGGCCCTGAATCTGTGTTGTTCAAGCTCTGCTCCCAGTTAGGGGTGGGGAGGCGGTTTCCCTCCAGCAGCGCCAGGAAACAGGCGCACAAGCGCAAAGAAGCAAAGAATTTGGCCGATAGAGTACAGAAAGCCAGAGCAATCATCCTGAGAAATGAAAGAGGGGGAGGAATCTTGAAGAGAATGTAGGGCGTGAACGGTTGAGACGGCAGGAAGGACAGAGATGTGAGGACGTGGCCAACAGCCTCGCGGGTCACTTGGCGGACGGTCACAGAAGTTAAAGACGCGAAAACTGCCCTCAGCGTGCCGTGAACGCACGCCGAGGGGCGTCCCTGGAGGTTCAGGGGTTAACAGTCCGCCTGCCGAACCCGCCTACACGGTTGCTGAACGTGGGTGCAGCGGCTACCAGAAGAGAATGGACGTTCCTTAGAAAAGTAAACATAGACCTACTGTGTGATCCAGCCATCTCAACCCCGGGCAGGCATCCAGAGAAACACATGAGCTGAAAGCGTACACATACCCCAGTGTTCACTGCGGCGCTGTTTACGACAGCCGGGACATGGAAGCAACCGAGAGGTCCCTCCACAGAGGGACGGATGAAGACGATGTGGTTACGTGCACAGAATGGAGTATGACTCAGCCATGAAAAGGAATGAAGTAATGCCATTCGCACCAACAGGCGTGGACCCGGAGATTCCCCTACTGAGTGAAGTAAGTCAGACAGGGAAGGGGAAACATCTTTGACATCAATTACACGTGGAATCTAAAAAGACATGATGCAAATGAATTTACTTACAAAACAGAAGGAGGCTCAGATACTTGGAAAATGAACTTATGGTCACCAGGGGGAAGGACGGGGGAAGGGATAGTCAGGGAGTCTGGGATGGACATGGACACACGGCTGTGTTTACCATGGAGAACCAGCAAGGACCTGCTGGACAGCCCAGGGAACTCTGCTCCATGTCACGTGGCAGCCTGGAGCAGACTCCCTGGAGGGGAGTCTGGGGGAGAAAGGATGCGTGTATAAAGGCTGAGCCCCTTTGCTGTCCCCCTGAAACTATGACAACAGTGTTAATTGTTTATACACCAACAATAAAAACTTTACAGTTTGAAAAAAAATAAAGGAATTGGCCTTACAATGCAGGAGACGTGGGTCCGACCCTTGGTTGGGAAACTAAGATCGCATGTCCCACCGGGAAACTTAGCCACGAGCCTCAACCACTGAGCCCGTGTTACCACGAAAGATCCCGTGTGTCACAACTAAGGCCCGACACAGCCAAACAAATCAATGTTAAAAAGAAATAGCGTTGGACCGTATTTTCCCCTTCAGGACCACGGCCCACCCCACAGCTGACCACTGGGAGATGTCTGCTCGGTAACATCCTTCCGGGCATGTCTCGGTGTGTGTGAAACACACATTTCACATATGTACAGTGTGAAATGAGAGTATTTCCTGCCATATCAGTAAACTAGAAAGGTCACGGCCATCAGCAGTTTCTGCCCTCCACAGGAGCTATGGTTTTTCCAGTAGTCACATGTAGACCTGAGAGTCGGACCATAAAGAAAGCTGAGCACCGAAGAATTGATGCTTTTGAACTGTGGTGTTGGAGGAGACTCTTGAGAGTCCCTTGGATTGCTAGGAGATCTAGCAAGTCCATCCTAAAGGAAGTCAGTCCTGAATGTTCATTGGAAGGACTGATGCTGAAGCTGAAACTCCAACACTTTGGCCACCTGATGCAAAGAACTGACTCACTGGAAAAGGCCCTGATGCTGGGAAAGATTGAGGGCAGGAGGAGAAGGGGACGACAGAGGATGAGATGGTTGGATGGCATCACCGACTCGATGGACGTGAGTTTGAGTAAACGCCGCGAGATGGTGATGGACAGGGAGGCCTGGCGTGCTGCGGTCCATGGGGTCGCAAAAAGTCGGACACGGCTGAGAGACCAAACAATGGCAAGGTAAACCAGGGACAGGATTTGCCCAGACAGCTGAGGTGCATTTGAAAGGAGTGAATTCAGTGAGCCCAGAGGCTTGCATCCTCCCGTAGGTAGAATGCTAAATTCCTTCACTGAGGCCTGATCTTTGCTGTTCAGACCGCCGGCTCCCTTTCTTGCAAACTTGCATCCAGCCTCGATTCCCCCTCTTGCCTTCTTGCAGCAGTTTTCTCTGAGCTACTGAGATGCTGTCGCACCCAGTCTCAGAGTCTTCAACATGGCCACCAAATAAAATAAGTCCCTTACTAATCTCTGGTCGTGACTATTTATTTTAGTCAACGACACTCACCCACACAGGCAGACGCTTTACCCTGTATGCTGCACACATCGCCTCTCGTGACCTTCTCACTTTGAGCATTGAAGAACGTCTCCATCACATATATACAGTTTCTCTCTGCCGTTTTCCACACTTGAATACGCAGTGGGTGTATCTCACCCTGCTCCCCAAGTTGTGGGCCCTCGGACGCATTGCCTGACCTTCATAGTCTGTTGACCACACACACCTAGGCAAGCATTTCTGTATATGGCTGTGATAACGTCTTCCAAAGCCCAGATTGTGGTTCAAATGGTGCAGAATCTGCCCCACAGTGCAGGACACCTAGGTTTGATGCCTGGACCGGGAAGATCCCCCGGAGGAGGGCACAGCAACCCACTCCAGAATTCTTGCCTGGAGAGTCCCACGGACGGAGGAGCCTGGCGGGGCTACAGTCCACGGGGTGTCAAAGACTCACGTGGCTACAGTCCGCGGGGTGTCAAAGACTTACGGAGCGGCCAACACACACACAGGCTTGCCGACACAAAGGTGACTCTCATTTTAAACTGAAAGCGTTATGTTAGTTAGACAGGAAAATAGATCTAAAACCAACCCTCCAGGCTTCCACCTTAGAAAACTAGAACAGGGGGATCCGCTTAAATGCCAAGGGAGGAGAAGAGAAGAAGTAATAAAAGTGACAGCCGGAAGCAGTGAAACTGAAAACAGAACATCAGGCGAGGAAAGAAAAAGAAATCAAAAGCTGGGTCTTGGAAGAGATCGGGAAAATCAATAAACCTCTAGTCAGGCTAAGAGAAAAGAGAATGAGAGTTGGTGAATCCGTATATGGACACCCACTGGGGGAGGGTTGGTAGGATGAATTGGGAGATGGAGCTCACACATATACACCGCCGATATTCCGTATGAAGTAGGTAACTAATGAGAAGTCACTGTATCACACAGGGAGCTCTCCTCACTGCTTTGTGGTGACCTAAATGGAAAGCAAAATCCAAGAAAAGGAGGGGACATCGGGATACGTACGGCCGATTCACTCGGCCGTGCCGTGGACAGTAATAGGTCGTTGTAAAGAAGTTGTACTCTAACACGATAAGAGACACAAAGAGAAGACACAAATCACAAAGATCTGCCACCAGAGACAGGCTGTCGGTGCAGATCCCTTGCTTAGCCGCTCAGTCATGCCTGACTCTCTCTGACCCCGTGGACTGCAAGCCCTGGCAGGCTCCTCTGTCCGTGGGATTCTCCAGGCGAGAATACCAGAGCGGGGAGGCAGGTTCAAGAAGGGAAGGAAGGTATGTATTCCTACGGCTGATTCGCGTTGCTATATGGCAGAAACCGAGACGATATTGTAAAGCAGTTATCCTTCAATTTAACATAAATCAATTAGAATTAAAAAAAATTTAAAAGAATACTGGAGCGGGTTGCCCTTTCCAAAGACATTGAAGGAACCATCAAGAAATACGATGAAGAGTTGTATGCCCACAGATTTTATTACCTAGATGAATTGGACCACATCCTTGACACAACCTGCTGAGACACACCAAAGACCAAACAGGCTGTGAGAATCGGTCTGCGTTTATTAAAGAATAGAATCAATAATCAGTAACTGCGCCCCCGACCAAAAAAAAAGCACCACGTCCAGATGGACTTACTGATGATTTCTACCAGACACTTGAACGATGCAATGGTAGCAATTCTCTATGTTTTTGGTCCCCCCCCCCCGCCAAGAAAATAGGAAAACAGCCGCTATCACCCCCAGATCCTTCCCACGCACGGTGACAATCTGAAGTTGCAGAAAGCAGAACCAGGGTGGGCTGGGGGGAGGGGGCACTCACGTGTCACGCGGTCGACAGCCACAGTCTGCCAGCAAGCTGTATCATCGTTTCCATCTGAGGGGTGAGAGCTGCCCTGTCCCCCAAGGCTCAAGTCATACCTCACATGGGGGGCCACAGAGGTCGAGCGTCTCTGTTGCTCCTTCCCGGGCTTGAGCGTCTCTCAGCTGGCCCTTCCTCGGCGGAATGGCCTTGCTAAAACCGAGCCAGACCCGCCCTTGGGTCACCAAGTCTGTCTCATCAGCATGACGGTAGCGGCCGTTTCTACACGATCGAGTGGATCATATTGGTGCGGATCTGTTTCTGGGCAAGCTATTGTGTTTCCATTGATCTGCGTGTCTCTCTTTCACCCAAATCACACTGTCTCGTCTTTAAAAAAACTATTTTTTATTGCAGTCTACTTGCTTTATACTGCAGTATAGGACTTTCCTGGTGGCTCAGCGGGTAGACAATCTGCCTGCAATGCGGGAAACCTGGGTTCAATTCCTGGGTCAGGAAAACCCCCTGGAGAAGGGATAGGCTACCCACTGCAGTGTTCTGGGGCTTCCCAGGTGGCTCAGAGGGTAAAGAATCCACCTGCAATGCAGGAGACATGGGTTCGATCCCTGGGTGGGGAAGATCCCCCGGACGAGGGCATGGCAACCCACTCCAGTGTTCTTGCCTGGAGAATCCCACGGACAGAGGAGCCTGGTGGGCTACAGTCCATGGGGTCGCAGAGAGTCAGACACGGCTGGATGACTAAGCACAGCTCATGGTTGCTTTAGAATGTTAGGCTACTTTCTTCTGTAGAGCAAAGTGAGTCAGCTATACATATAGAAATATCCCCTCTATTTTGGGGGGTTTCCTTGCCTTTTAGATGAACACAAAGTATGATTTTTCCTGTTCTCCAACTTACTTGGGTATCTAACAATATAAAAAAAAGCCTCAAAATGGTTCACAAACTGCAACCAGTTAAAGACAAGTCTTTTGCAATCACAAAATAACACGGGCACTTTAGTTCTTAGGCTACTGATTCTTTTTTCTTTTTTTTTTCAAACTTTAAACTTTTTATTTTATCTTGGGGTACGGCCGATGAACAAGGGTCCGCAGGGTCCTGAGTAGAGTTCTCTGTGCTATCCAGTAGGTTCTCATCAGTTAGCTATTTTATACATAATTTCGATGGAGTGTATTTGTCAATCCCAATCTCCCATATTTTTTTTTGTTGTTTAAAAAATTTTTTTATTTAAATTTTTTTTATTTAAAGTTTTTTTTTTCTGAAAGATAGTTGATTTACAATGTTGTGCTCATTTCTGTTTGTGAAGTGAATCAGTTTTACATAAATATATGTAAGATTTTTTTTTATGTTAAGATTTTTAAGATTCTTAAGATTTTAAGATTCTTTTCCCATATAGGTTATTAAGATTCTTTTTGAGATTCTTTTCCCATATAGGTTACTAAGGTTCTTTTTGAGATTCTTTTCCCATATAGGTTATTAAGATTCTTTTTGAGATTCTTTTCCCCTATGGGTTATTAAGATTCTTCTAGCATATACATTATTACAGAATATTGAGTAGACTTCCCTGTGCTATACAACAGGTTTGTTGACTGTCTATACATAGGGCTGTCTATTTGTCCGGCCCAATCTCCCAGTTTAGGCCTCTCCATCCTCACAAGTTTTAGCATTTTTGCTACTCTGAATGGCTTGTGTTCGTATTAACAAAAGAATTTCGGTCGCTAGAAAGGAAATAAAAGACTACCTGTGCTGTACGTACATATTTATAACTAACACATGTATTTGTCTTGGTTACAAATAGGATCATAACCTCGGAAATTTGCAACTGTTTTTGAAGCACTTTCATAGGAGTATAGAGTTGATTTACAATGCTGCATCAGTCCTCAGGGGTACAGCAGAGTGAAGCAGCGATATGTGTACGTATTTCTCCCCTCTTTTTCAGATTCTTTTTTCCACACTGGCCGTTACAGAGTATTGGGTAGAGTTGTCTGTGTTAGACAGTAGGTTCCCATTAGGTATCTACTTTACATACCATCGTGCGTATTTGCAAACCACACTGTCTTGATCGGCTCTCGAAGTGGCCACCTCGTAAGTCTGCTTTTCTCTCTGCGTGTTGTACTGCTGACCCTGATTCACATCACTTTTTCTGGCCCATGTGGTGGCCCCGGTTCTCTATCCACGAGGGGCAACTTTGACTCTTGTTGGTGGTGTTGGATGGGTGCAGTCGCATTTTGCATCTCTAAAGATGTTTTAAAGATCCACTTGGATCATTTTTTCAAGTGAGTCATTTTTTTTTAAAGTGCTTTGCTTTATGGAGTTTGTTACAATACTGCCTCTGTTTTATGTTTTGGCTTTCTAGCCGAAAGGCATGTGGGAATTTAGCCCCCCTGACCAGGGATGGAACCCCACTCCCCCTGCACTGGAAGGCAAAGTCTTAACCACTGGGCCCCTGGGGAAGTCTCGATATTTTGTATCTTTCAGTTCAGTTCAGATATTTTGTCTCTTTCAGTTCAGTTCAGTTCAGTTGCTCAGCCCTGTCTGACTCTTTGCGACCCCATGGACTGCAGCACGCGAGGCCTCCCTGTCCATCACCAACTCCCGGAGCTTGCTCAAACTCATGTCCATCGAGTCGGTGATGCCATCCAACCATCTCATCCTCTTTTTATCATTATCTTTATGTTACAAAATCTTGGCACTATGTCATGTGTATTTCACACTTAGCTCAGGAGTACCTTCTCTAAGCAGTAACTAAAAAAAAAATTTTTTTTAATTCCTTCTACTTTAAAATTTTTCTTACTTGGAAAAGAAATAAAATGACTGCTCCATAAGGAAGGTGGGATGTCAGTTCCCCAACCAGGGATGGAACCCACTCGCCCTGCCGTGAAAGTGCACAGTCTCAGGTGCTGGGCCTCCGGGGAGTCTGACGTTTCCCTAGCTTTCTGTTGCCCAGGCCACGTTGTAACCGTGCCATCACCTGCAGGGACGGTCACCACGCCTGCCCTTGGCAGAGGCTCCGTGTCTGCTGAGCAAACGCATGATGCAATCTGAGAGAACCACGCAGGAAGGAAAATGTCAAACTCTCAGGATGCAGGGGCATCTGAGACGTCCCCGACTTGGCTGACCCCTCTGAACTCTGCTGTCTTCCCAAGTGGGGGCTGTCAGCCTTTGCCTGAAGATGCCTATCTGGGGGCACTGGAGATATCCCTGCAATTCTAACACCTTTTATGAGACGCAGATACTGACCAAGTGATTCTAGGCTCTACATGCACGTGCTAAGTCCTTTCAGTCGTGTCCTACTCTTTGTGACCCCATGGACTGCAGCCCGCCAGGCTCCTCTGTCCATGGGATTCTCCAGAGTGTCCAGCCATCCTGGAGTGGGTTGCTGTGCCCTCCTCCAGGGGATCCTCCCCACCCAGGGACTGAACCTCGGTCTCCTGCATTGCAGGCAGATTCTTTACCATCTGTGCCTCCAGGGAGGCTCTTAGAGAGAAGCCAAAAGTCCAGAATAGCCAACACAGGACTTAAGGAGAAGGAGAAAACGGGATCATTGACCCCACCTGACTTCAAGACTTACTACAGTCATAAGCGGTAGTAATTACATTAGTGATATCATAGTGTAGTAATAAAGCTACAGTAATCAGGACGGCGGGGGGAAGGGGAAACAGAGGCACAAACTATCATCTATAAAATAAGCTACAAGGAAACTATGTATAAAATAGATGAACTACTCAGAAACCGTGAGGAAGGCATGGCAACCCACCCCAGTGTTCTTGCCTGGAGAATCCACACGGACAGAGGAGCCTGGAGGGCTACAGCCCAGGGGGTCTCAGACAGTCAGACACGACGGAGCAACGAAGACTTTCACAGCTGATTCACTTTGATGTACAACAGAAAAACTAACGCCACACTGTGAAGCCACCACACTCCAGCGAGAAATCCGCTCTGAACGTTCACTGGAGCGACTGATGCTGAAGCTGAAACACCAGTACTTTGGCCACCTGATGCAAAGAACTGAATCGCTGAGAAAGACCCAGATGCTGGGAAAGATTGAGGGCAGGAGGAGAAGGGAACGACAGAGGATGAGATGGCTGGATGGCATCACCGACTCGATGGATCTGAGTTTGAGTAAACTCCGGGAGTTGGTGTTGGACAGGGAGGCCTGGCATGCTGCAGTCCATGGGGTCGCAAAGAGTCAGACACGACTGAGCGACTGAACTGAGGAAATAATTCTAAAAATGTTGGGGAAGATACAAAAAAATAAGCTACAAACACATGTTGTGCAGCACAGGTAATACAGCCAATTTTTTATAGTAGCTGTCAAGGGAGCATAGTCTTTAAAAACTGTGAATCACTAGATTGTACACCAGTAACTTCAACACTATTTTACACCAACTATAATGAAGTGAAAAAAAAAAAGAATCATGACCATTTAGGAATATTTTAGGTAATTTTTTTTTAAGACAGTGTGGCACTGGTGATATAATAGAGAAATGGATCAATGCAACAAAACAGCGCACAGAGGGAGACACTCTCCTTGAGGTTAACTGATCTTTGACAAAAAAGCATTATAATGGAGCAAAAAAAAAAAAAAAGGCAAAAACGAGCAAAGATCTTTGACAAGAAGGAGCAAAGACAGGCTCTTCAAAAAAACGATATTGGAGCAACTCACATCCATATGCAGAAAAGAAAAAGAATCTACACACAGACCTTCCTCCCTTCCCAGTAATGAATTCAAAACGGATCACAGTCCAAATGTAAAACACAAAACAGTAAGACTTCTACACGATAATGCAGCAGAAAAACCCAGATAACCCTGTGCACCGTGATACGTTTTTTCTTGGCTTGGCCAAAACCATCACTGGGATTTTTCTGTAACATCTTAGATACAACCCCAGAAGCACAATCCCTGAAAGCAATCACAGATAAGCTGGACTTTGTCAAAACTGAAAATATCTGCTCTGCCAACAACTCTGTCCATAAAATAAGACAAGCTATAGACTGGAGGAAAATATTTACAAAAATACATACCTGGGAGGGGGGTGGGGGGGAAGACCAGAATCCACAATATGTAAAGAGCTCTTAAAATTCAACAACAGGAAAACAAACAACCCAAATGAAAAAGGGGTTGCCAAAGACCCAAGAGCTTCATCGAAGAAGTTGTCCAGACAGCAAAGAGGCACAGGAAAAGAAGTCACAGGTCGTAAGCCCGGCAGGGAATTGTAAAAAGTAACACCCCAGTGAGGACAAGCTGGCACCTGACGGGTATCAGAATGAGTGGGATCTGAAATCACTGGCACCCACAGTCCGCCGGCGAGGAAACGGGAACTGTGTTCCACGCCGGGCGTTGTTAAGAGGGCCCTTGCATCTTGCGTGGCCTTCTGGTCACTTTGCGACTGGAACCACACCCTAAGTGGGACCTGATGATCTCAAGACTCCATGTTCTCCGGGGCCCTGCCCCTGTCTTTGTCACCCCGAGACGTTACCTCTGGTGTGTTGTCCCTGAGGGGGGACGCTCTGTTCTGCAGACGGAGCGGTGGAGACGGGCTGGCGGATGGAGAACGGACCGGCCGTCTGTCCCTCTGTGTTCTGAGTGGAACTCTCGGATCGCAGGACAGCTGAGCACAAACACACGAGCAGGGCTCTTATCTCCGTCCCCCGTTTATGGGCCCCATAATTGCACAATCGGCACGCAGAGAATCACAGATCATTTGCATGCCCACACGTGTGTGATTTTCATCTGTCTTCTCCACAACCCAGCCTAGTGTTCCCTGCCTCCCGTGTGTTTCTGCTCTCCAGACTTCGCCAAAGGAGCCAGCGTCCACTTTCTACCCAAAGTGGGGGTGGGGGGGAAACCTCTGCTATTCTTTTGCATGACAATGTTTTGTTCTTTAATCTTTTTTTTTTTTTTTTTCCATTGTCAGGCTGCACTCCTCAGCCGTCGGGTCTGAATCACACCTGCAAATTTAGCCTCTGTCTCTAAGGCAGGAAGCCACTCAAAGTGGATGCATTAATTAAGCATTAATTAACCTGAAGCACCACTGTGTAAAGAAAAGGAAAAAAAAAAAAAGAGCTGGCCTGGGTGGGGGGTTGGGCGGCGGACCTGCCGGGAAATAGGAGTTTGCAGGTTGCATGTATTGTGAGAGTCACAAGGGCTTGCTTCGTGGGTGAACCAGAACGCCAGCTGTGAGAAGAAGTGGGAGAGATTTGCCTAGCAGATCGGTAGACAGAGAAAGTCTCAGAGACGAAGAGATAAAGGCAGAGATATAGAGAGAGTTCTGCACACCCTTGATTCCCCAATCAGGGTTAGGGTTAGGGAACCTAACCTATGCAACCCTATGGGCGCCTCTGTCTACAGGATTTCCCCGGGAAGGAATTCTGGAGCGGGTTGCCACGCCCTCCTCCAGGGGATCTTCCCATCCCAGGGATCGAACCTGTGTCTTCTGCCTTGCAGGCAGATTCTTTACCGCCTGAACCACCAGGGAAGCCCTGGCAACATGGAAAAACTCGCTGGCATGCCACTGAACACAGACCCAGTTGCGTGTCTTGGCGACTTCTCAGGAGGTGCTTGGCGTTCCCCCAGAAAAGGATATTTGAAGCGAAGGCGCCATAGTGAGCCCTCTTGGGCACAAGTCTGTATTAGACATGAAACCCCACAGACACGTCTCCTACCTGGATCTCCCCCCCGACCCCCGCAAGCTCAGCTGGAGAAGGTCAGAGACGAAGCTGGGCAGACCGCACACCAAAACCTACAAGGATAACCTGGTGAATCTGACATGGCCCAGAGGGAGGGTGTCCAAAGAGCCCATCCCCCGGAGAGGGTCCCAGATGACCCGGCGAGGGGCGGCGGGGAGGGAGCTCAGAAGGACATTTCAGGGCTGGCCAACTTAATTCTGGTTTTCATTTGGAACGTAGGAAAGACGCGGCACTTTGCTGAGAGTTAGCAGATGGACTGACCGTCAGCATGTGTCTGGTTTATGAATGAAATGACCGCCACCCCCCCACCCCCCACCACTGCCCCAGTCAGTAAGAGCTGGGTCTGGAAATGAGTAAATGCAAAACGGGCAGAGCTTGGAAGCTGTTTATGAGGAAGAGGAGATGTCAGTGGACTTCCATAGAAAGTCTCATTAGCCACCAACGGCGCAAGGAGCTACAGGGCCAGAGGGCTGCAATACGAGGTCAGAAAACGGCTAATTCTCCTGGGAAGCAAAGCTACGATAAACCCAGACAGTCTATTAAAAACCAGAGACATCACTTTGCCAAGAAATGTCTGTCTACTCAAAACTATGGCTTTTCATGTACGGATGTGAGAGCTGAACCGTAAGGAACGTTGAGTGCCGAAGAATGGATGCTTTTGAACTGTGGTGCTGGAGAAGACTCTTGAGAGTCCATGAACTGCAAGGAGATCCAACCAGTCCATCCTAAAGGAAATCAGTCCTGAGTGTTCATTGGAAGGACTGATGCTGAAGCTGATACTGCAATCCTTTGGATGCGTGGTTTGAAGAACCGACTCACTGGAAAAGACCCTGATGCTGGGAAAGATTGAAGGCAGGAGGAGAAGGGGATGACAGAGGGTGAGATGGTTGGATGGCATCACCGACTTGATGGACATGAATTTGAGCAAACTCTGGGAGATGGTGACGGACAGGGAGGCCTGGCGTGCTGTGGTCCAGGGGGTCGCAAAGAGTCGGTCACGACTCAGAAAGTGAATGGCAGTTTCACAGTGAGTTGGAGGAGGTGCTGCCGACACGCCTGGGGTTCTCTGCGGGGCCAGAAAGGAAGCAGACATAAACCAGTAAAGAGGTGGTGAAGGCTGACCTCTGGTTTATAGCAGAAACTGCCAACTGGTGATTGTGGCTTCCCAGTGCCCGCGGAGAGAGTGGACACTTGCCAGTGTGGTTCAGTCTCCTGCGGTTGCCAGAACCCAACCTGGGGGCTTAAAACCACAGACATCCACCCTCCCCGAGTCCTAGGGGCCAGGCATCTGAGGTCAAGGGCTCCCAGGGTTGAGGTCCATCTCGAGGCTCCAGGGGAGGGTCCTTCCCGCCTCTTCCAGCTTCTGGGGGCTCCAGGCTACAACGTGGATGGTCAGTGAGACAGGCAGGCAGAGAAGGACACACGGTGTGTGATTGCACTGATAGGAAACATCCGGACCAGGTAAATCCAGAGAGATTTAAAAGAAAGAAAGCAGATTTTTGGTTTGCAGGGACTGAGGTTTGATTACTCATGCGGATGGGGGTCTCCTTCTGGGGGTGCTGAGAATGTTCTTGAAGCAGAGACAACAGCTTGAACAACACTGTGTATATCCTAGATGCACCTGTCTTGTTTGGGGCCTTCCCAGGTGGCTCAGATGGTTAAGAATCCGCCTGCCAATGCAGGAGACACAGGTTCGATCCCTGGGTCAGGAAGATTCCCTGGAGGTGGAAATGGCAACCCACTCCAGTATCCTTGCCGGGAGAATCCCACGGACAGAGGAACCTGGCGGGGCTGCAGTCTACGGGGTTGCAAGAATCGGACACGACTGGGCGGCTAACATGCACATGTGTATTGTTTCCTTTGAAGGGTTAACTGCATGTGGTGCAGATGCTAGCTTAGTTTTGAAATAAGCCTCGTGAGCCCCGGGGGAAACCTAACGCTGGGTCTGGGGTGCTTGGCTGTATCTACATGGCCTGCTGCCCCGTGAATTCCCTGGCTCCCCATTCGCCCCTCATTTGGAGACCGTCCCTCCCTTGATTCCATCATCTGCACCCGTTGGGTCAGTGCTGGGTGTCTGGGGCTGACCGCCCGCCCACGTGCCTGGGTCTGCGGTCCCCGAGCCTGCTTGAATTGCCTGCCAGGACTTGAACAGAAGGAAGAGATGGCCTGGGCGTCCTCACTGTTTGCACAAAGCCTTGTCCCAGACGCCTCTGTGGCCCTAGAGAGTTGGCCAGGGGCTACGGTTCTCATTTCCTTCTTTTCGAAGGTCACAGACGCCTCCTTCCTGGCCCTGTGTTCCAGGGGAAAGAGCATGGAAGGGGCGGGCCATGGTTCCTGGAGCCGTCGGGCCACGGCGCCTGATCTCTGGAGGGCATCGCCCTTTGGGCGTGCGTGCTAAGTCGCTTCAGTCGTGTCCAACTTCTTGCATCCCTGTGGACTGCAGCCGGCACATGCCTCTGTCCACGGGGCTCTCTGGGGACCTGAGGTGCAGAGGGGTGAAGGGCCTGGGGTGGGACACGGTCAGCTCGGGGCTGAGCTCAGAGCCGGACATGGGGGTAATCCTGGGAACGACGGAAGGCAGGGAGTGAGCCGGTGAGAGGCCGAGGGAGGCCAAACGCTCTCCAGGATCTCACGGAAGAGGGTGGCGGAAGGCACAGAGGACCCACAGAGAGACGCAGCGCTGTGGATGTGGACCTGCCCTGGTCCTGTGACTTCACCGGCCAGTGCCTCTTGTCTCTTGCTGCCTGGGACCTGGTGTCAGTCTCCCTGTGAGCCCTTGACTGAGATGGTGTGCGTCCCCGTGTCCCTGTGTGACCTGGTGTGACTCCCCATGTCCCCGTGTGACCTGGTGTGAGTCCCCGTGTCCCTGTGTGAGCTGGTGTGAGTGTCCATGTCCCTGAGTGACCTTGTGTGTGTCCTCGTGTCCCCGTGTGACCTGGTGTGTTTCCCCGTGTCCCCATGTGAATTGGTGTGAGTCCCCATGTCCCCATGTGAGCTGGTGTGAGTGTCCGTGTCCCTGAGTGACCTTGTGTGTATCCTCGTGTCCCCGTGTGACCTGGTGTGTTTCCCCGTGTCCCCATGTGAATTGGTGTGAGTCCCCATGTCCCCGTGTGAGCTGGTGTGAGTGTCCGTGTCCCTGAGTGAGCTTGTGTGTGTCCTCGTGTCCCCGTGTGACCTGGTGTGAGTCCCCGTGTCCCCGTGTGAGCTGGTGTGAGTGTCCGTGTCCCTGAGTGACCTTGTGTGTGTCCTCGTGTCCCCGTGTGACCTGGTGTGTTTCCCTGTTTCCCCGTGTGACCTGGTATGCATCCCAGTGTACCCGTGTGACCTGGTGTGATGCCCCGTGTCCCCGTGTGACCTAGTGTGTGTCCCTGTATCCCTGTGTGACCTGGTATGCGTTCCCATGTCCCCGTGTGACCTGGTGTTTGTCCCCGTGTCCCTGCAGTGACCTGATGTGAGTCCCTGTGTCCCTGCAGTGACCTGGTGTGTGTCCCCATGTCCCCGTGTGACCTTGTGTGTGTCCTCGTGTCCCCGTGTGACCTGGTGTGCATCCCCATGTCCCCGTGTGACCTAGTGTGCATCCCCATGTCCCTGTGTGACCTGGTGTGTGTCCCTGTGTCCCCGTGTGACCTGGTGTTTGTCCCCGTGTCCCTGCAGTGACCTGATGTGAGTCCCCGTGTCCCCGTGTGACCTGATGTGAGTGCCCGTGTCCCTGTGTGACCTGGTGTGCATCCCCGTGTCCCTGCAGTGACCTGGTGTGCACCCCCGTGTGACCTGGTGTGAGTGTCCGTGTCCCTGAGTGACCTGGTATGCATCCCCGTGTGCCCGTGTGACCTGGTGTGCTTCCCTGTGTCCCTGTGTGACCTGGTGTGAGTCCCCGTGTTCCTGAGTGACCTGGTATGCACCCCCGTGTGACCTGGTGTGAGTCCCCGTGTTCCTGAGTGACCTGGTGTGCGTGCCCGTGTCCCCGTGTGACCTGGTGTGTGTGCCCGTGTCCCCGTGTGACCTGGTGTGCGTGCCCGTGTCCCCGTGTGAGCTGGTGTGAGTGTCCGTGTCCCTGAGTGACTTGGTGTGTGTCCCCGTATCCCTGTGTGAGCTGGTGTGTGTCCCCGTGTACCTGTGTGACCTGGTGTGAGTCCCCGTGTTCCTGAGTGACCTGGTGTGCGTGCCCGTGTCCCTGTGTGACCTAGTGTGCATGCCCGTGTCCCCGTGTGACCTGGTGTGTGTGCCCATGTCCCCGTGTGACCTGGTGTGTGTGCCCGTGTCCCCGTGTGAGCTGGTGTGAGTGTCCGTGTCCCTGAGTGACTTGGTGTGTGTCCCCGTGTCCCTGTGTGACGTGGTGTGAGTCCCCGTGTTCCTGAGTGACCTGGTATGCACCCCCGTGTGACCTGGTGTGAGTCCCCGTGTTCCTGAGTGACCTGGTGTGCGTGCCCGTGTCCCTGTGTGACCTAGTGTGCATGCCCGTGTCCCCGTGTGACCTGGTGTGTGTGCCCGTGTCCCCGTGTGAGTTGGTGTGAGTGTCCGTGTCCCTGAGTGACTTGGTGTGTGTCCCTGTGCCCATGTGTGACCTGGTGTGAGTCCCCGTGTCCCTGAGTGACCTGGTGTGCATCCCCGTGTCCCCGTGTGACCTGGTGTGTTTCCCCGTTTCCCCGTGTGACCTGGTGTGAGTCCCCATGTCCCTGTGTGAGTTGGTGTGAGTGTCCGTGTCCCTGAGTGACCTGGTGTGAGTCCCCGTGTCCCCGTGACCTGGCACCTGTGTCCCTGTGTGAATTGGTGTGTATCTCTGTGTCCCTGTGTGACCTGGTTTGTGTCCCCGTTTACCCGTGTGACCTGGTGTGAGTACCCGTGTCGCCATGTTAGCTGGTGTGAGTGTCCGTGTCCCTGAGTGACCTGGTGTGCGTCCCCATGTCCATGTGTGACCTGGTGTGTTTCCCTGTTTCCCCGTGTGACCTGGTGTGAGTCCCCGTGTCCCTGAGTGACCTGGTGTGCATCCCCGTGTCCCCGTGTGACCTGGTGTGTTTCGCTGTTTCCCCGTGTGACCTGGTGTGAGTCCCCATGTCCCTGTGTGAGTTGGTGTGAGTGTCCGTGTCCCTGAGTGACCTGGTGTGAGTCCCCGTGTCCCCGTGTGACCTGGCGCCTGTGTCCCTGTGTGAATTGGTGTGTATCCCTGTGTCCCTGTGTGACCTGGTTTGTGTCCCCGTTTACCCATGTGACTTGGTGTGAGTACCCGTGTCCCCATGTTAGCTGGTGTGAGTCCCCGTGTCCCTGAGTGACCTGGTGTGCGTCCCCATGTCCATGTGTGACCTGGTGTGTTTCCCTGTTTCCCCGCGTGACCTGGTGTGAGTCCCCGTGTCCCTGAGTGACCTGGTGTGTGTCCTCATGTCCATGTGTGACCTGGTGTGATGCCCCGTGTCCCCGTGTGACCTGGTGTGATGCCCCGTGTCCCCGTGCTGATCTGATTTACAGCCCCCTCGTGTCCCCCTGCTCACGGACAATAGGAACGGACAGGGAATTAATGCCGACTTCAGCCCCTGCGTAAAGCTGTTCCTGAAGCTGCCCCAACACTTCTGATGACCCAACGTGCCGGTTTCTCCCCTCACCTCTGCTTCACTCGAGCCTAGAGTCCATTGTTTCCCACGAAACCCGTTATGAGTCACCCACCAGGAACCAGCCTCCCCCCACGCCCCAGCGGGAATACAGACATCCACAGAGTCCTCACCCTCTGCCTTGACCAAGGCTTGGACACCGCGGTAGGCATGCACTCAGCCATGGGCGCCCACCTCCTGCCCTCCCCGCCTCTGGATCTTAGGCAGATTCCTCAAGTCAGAGCGACCGTATCCATCTCAATAGCAATCACAACAACAGCACGTTAGGGTGTGGAAGGATGGGGGGGGCGTTTCCACAGACCCCTCAACCATCACTAGAGCCCCCATCTCATGCCCCGGTCACAGCCTGTGTCCTCTGGCTGCAAGCCTCAGGAGTAACCCTTACGGCTCTGCGATGCCCGGGTTACACTCACACAGGCCTGAAGATAACGTGATGTGATGTGAGCCCTCTCGGCACAATTATTCATAACGGCGAGCAACGTCACATCAGTCGTGCCCGACTCTCTGCAACCCCATGGACCACCGCCCACCAGCCTCGAATACTAGAGTGGGTTGCCGCGCCCTCCTCCAGGGCATCTTCCCCACCCATGGATCGAACCCATGTCTCTTATATCTCCTGCCTTGGCAGCCTGTTTCTTTCCCATGAGCGCCCCCTGGGAGCCCCATTAACAAACATCATAGTTTATTAACGATGTGGGGACACACCTCCCGAGGCCTCCATGGGGGACACTGTCCCCCTCGTGGAACCCCCCGCCCCGCCCCGGGTCCCCTGACTCACGTCGCTGCAAGGACGGTGGCTGTCCTAGGTGAGCAGGCTCGGGCCAGGCGCTGGAGGAGGACCCTCCCGGCCCCCTGCAGAGGGGGGAAGTCCACACAGAAACGGGCGGAAAGACAGCTTCCCCCTGTGTCTCCCGGGGACCCTAGCGCCCGTCCGCCCACCAGCCCTTCAACGGACAGAGTCCCCAACCCTCCAGGGACACAGCGGGGCCGCCTGTTAACGGTAAGCTGTCAGCTGAACGCTTTAATTAAATGCGCAAACTGTTACGAAACTCTCGGAGCCCAAGGGCAGAACCGTCCGCGATGGAAAAGCTTCCTCTTTTTCAAGGTGGGGTCCCTGGGGAGGTGGTGCCGGTGGATGAGTTCCCCAGAGGGGATTTTACGCATTTTCATAGTACCTCTTTTCAAAACAAGCGTAAGACAAAGTAAGTCTCCCCGAAACAGATTCAGGAATCACTTCCTAAGAGTGGCTAGGTGATGATGAGAAACTGCAGTATGTTGGAATGAGGCTTTGCAGGAATATATTTAACACTAGTTTGTTTTGGAAAAGCTGCTAAATAGGAACTATTTAGGAAATCAACCATAAAGAAAGCTGAGTGCCAAAGAATTGATGCTTTTTTGAACTGTGGTGCTGCAGAAGACTCTTGAGAATCCCTTGGACTGCAAGGAGATCCAACCACCCCATCCTAAAGGAAATCAGTCTTGAGTGTTCATTGGAAGGACTGATGGTGAAGCTGAAACTCCGATCCTTTGACCACCTGATACAAGGAATTGACTCACTGGAAAAGACCCTGATGCTGGAAAAGATTGAAGGCAGGAGGAGATGGGGACAACAGAGGATGAGATGGGTGGATGGCATCACCGACTCAACAGACATGAATTTGAGCAAGCTCTGGGAGTTGGTGATGGACAGGGAGGCCTGGCACGCTGCAGTTCATGGGGTCACAGAGCTTTGGATGCAACTTAATGACTGAAGGACAACAAAAACATAGACCCAGACCTGGGATGGCTAGATCATATGGTGGCTCTACTGTTAAATGTTTGAGGGTTAGATACACACAGAGTGAGATCCATGTGTGTGGGGGGAATATTACGAAACCGTGAAAAAGGAAGGCGACTGTGACACAGGCAACAACAGAGATGAACCTTCAGGATGTGATGCCCAGTGAGAGGAACTCACAAAAACACGGATCCTGTGCGATGACACTCACAGGCGGTCTGACCTGCCTAAGCCACTGTGCCCACTGATAACAGGATTGTATGACGCACTTAAGAATCTGTTCTTAAAAATCGCACTGAAAGGCAAAAACAAAATAAGATGAGACAAGGTAACACGAAAAATATTTTGAAGAACATAAGATACGGGTTTGTGGTTGTGTAGCAGCTCAAGTGGAAGAAAGCGAAAGCGTCAGTCTCTACGTCGTGCCCGACTCTTTGCGACCCCGTGGACGGTAGCCCGCCCCTCTGTCCGTGCGATTCTCCAGGTGAGAATACTGGACTGGGTAGCCATTCCTTTCTCCAGGGGATCTTCCCGACCCAGGGATCGAATGTATGTCTCCTGCACTGGCAGGCAGATTCTTTGCCGCTGAGCCGCCAGGAAAGCCAAGAAGGGGGAATAAATCAGGAGTTTGGGATGAGCAGACAGACTCCACCACGTATAAAATAGATCAACACTTGAGTTCTTGCCCAAGAAATTACATTCAATGCCTTGTCATAACGTATCATCTAAAAGAGTCTGAGGCAAAATCAAATCACATAAGATTACAAAAAGTTATCAAGATGAAATATAAAAGAACTTCTGACATTGGGTAGGGTGGGGGGGAGAAGGGAATTTCTACACTGATTCTGGCGTGAGCTTTTGGTCCGCTGTGCAGAGCGTGGGGACTCCAGGCGGCTACCCGAGCAATGTCGTTGGGGCTGCCCTGGGCTCGGAGATGACCCTGGGTTGTCCAGGTTGCCTCGAGTCACCTCGGGGTCCTTCTACGTGGTGGAGGAGAGGCAAGACTGTTAGTTGCTCAGTCTTGTCCAGCTCTCTGCAACCGCATAGACTGCAGCACGCCAGGCCTCCCTGTCCATCACCAACTCCCAGAGCTTCCTAAAACTCATGTCCACAGAGTCGGTGATGCCATCCAACCATCTCACCCTCTGTCGTCCCCTTCTCCTCCTGTCCATGACCAGAGATCCAATCCACGTCCCATGCCTGGGAAAGTCCAAGAAAGCCCAAGGCGGGGACTTTTCCAACCTCGACCTTCTCCGGTGACCACAGAGCAGCGTGCCAGGCTGTGAGACCGTCCCCGGAGTGTCCGGGGCTGGGCCCGGCTTTGTCTGTGTCGGGAGATGACTCCCGACAAGCACGAGATGTCAGGCCTGGGAGCCGTCGGCAGCGTGACTGCCCGGGACCTGCAGGCTTTCGCGTGTCTCTGACCTTGTGTCCGGCTTTCGCTTCTGGACTCGGGGAAACAGAGCGCTTTCCAGGCGTGTGCTGGGTGGAAAGAGACTCCCAGGGACACATTGAAAGCAGAGTTGATTTCTTTATGCTCCTGCGGAGACATCCCCCTCCTCAGACCGCGCCGCCATCCCTCTGCGGCTGGGAAGATGAGTTTGACGGATGCCAGTGGTTTTAAGCTCCCTTCCTTCCTCCCTGACCCAGTTCATGGTCCTTTGTTGCAGCCCCGCAAGGAACGTGAGGACTGATAACTTTCTCTGTGCACGCAAAAAGACTTTCAAGATTCACAGCTAACGCGTTAAGTTTTAAAGGAGGCATGTGCTTTTCCAACACACCGTGAATCACGCGCCCTTTTAAGAAACAACTGCCGGCTGACCGTCGTGAGGGTTCTCAGGGCGTGCTAACTCTTTCAGGAGAAATATGCTCCATCATTCACTGAAACAGCCCGTGGAGAAACTGTAGGCAAAGACTGGGGAGGGACTTGCCAGGCGTCCAGTGGTTAAGACCTCGCCTTCCAAGGCGGTGCAGTTTCGATCCCCCGGTCTGGGAGCTCAGATAGACTTTTGGCCAAAAAAAACAAAACATTAAAACAGAAGCAAGACTGGAACAAATTCCATAAAGCCTTTAAAAATATTCCACATCCAAAAAAAAAAATCTTTGAAAAAACGATGGGGAAAATATCGTAATATTCCCATCCTTTTTGCTTTAAATCTTTTTTTTTTTAAAGTTCACTTTACTGCTTTCTCTGTGTGAACTTGTCTTTCATTTTTACCATTTTTGCAGAGTCTAAATTTAATGTCATCCAAATCTACCTTGGCACATCTTCTATCACCTCGTCCAACTCAAGACAACAAAAACAGGCGTTAGCGTTGACACATCGAGATGGTTTTCGTTTCCTGTCGCAGCACAGGGCCGATGTGCTAAAAGGTTTCTTCCCAGTGAGTGGTCCTCGGGTGAAAACTCATCAGAGCAGCATGCATATATTGTGCAGCTTCAGACACAATAGTTTGTTGCTGTTCGGCCGCTCAGTCGTGTCCGACTCTTTGCAAACCCGTGGACTGCAGCACGCCAGGCCTCCCTGTCCATCACCAACTCCTGGAGCTTGCTCAAACTCATGTCCGTCGAGTTGGTGATGCCATCCAACCATCTCATCCTCTGTCGTCCCCTTCTCCTCCCGCCTCCAACCTTTCCCAGCATCAGGGTCTTTTCAAATGAGCCAGCTCTTCCCATCAGGTGGCCAAAGGATTGGAGCTTCAGCTCCAGCATCAGTCCTTCCAGTGAGTATTCAGGGTTGATTTCCTTTGTGTAAAAGAATGTGTTGGATGTTATTTAGTCCCTGGAGGAGGTGAATCCCAGTCCAGATCTTCCAATGCATTTAATGAAAAGGAAGATTTGCACAGCTAAAGGTTTATAAAATCCTGTACCTGGCTTCCCAGGTGTCTCGGTGGTAAAAAAAAAAAAAAAAACACCTCCTCCAGCCAATGCTGGAGACAAAAGAGATGCCGGTTCCATCCCTGGGTTGGGAAGATCCCCTGGAGGAGGAAATGGCAACACACTCTAATATTCTTGCCTGGAGAATCATATGGACAGAGGAGCCTGGCAGGCTACAGTCCACAGGGTCACGAAACAGTCGGACATGACTGAGTCACACACACACACACACATATGCAGTTAGTATGTCAGTTAAGCATCTATTAATTTCTTTATTTTTTTGAAGTATAGTTGATTTACAATGTTGTGTTAATTTCTGTTGAGCAACAGAGTGACTCATTTACACACATGTATACATTCTTGTTCATATTCTTTTCCATTATGGTTTATGACAGGGTATTGAATATAGTCCCCACGCTACACAGTAGGACGTTGTTCATTATCCACCATATAGACAACATCTGCGCAGCTCAAACAAGGATGCTGGAGTGGGTTGCCGTCTCCTGCTTCACTGTTCATTCATATGGGATTGCAACTGCATGTTGAAATGCTAAAAACATTCAAATGAGGAAGCGTGACTTTGCGGGCACTTTTCACAAGGAAACCTGAGTCGCAGGGGGCTTCCCTCGTGGCTCAGATGGTAAATTGTACGCTACGTCTATTCTGTCCCCACGGAAACACTCAAGTACACCACCCCTCTTGTGCTAAGTGAAATGATTCAGAGAAAGACAAATACATTGCTTTTGTATGTATGTAGAACCTAAAAAAATATGCAATACGAGCAATACAGACAACTGCTGGTATGTAGAACCTAAAAAAATAATACGAATGAGTTTAGAAAACAGTCAAGCCAAGCTGCTGCTGCTGCCAAGTCGCTTCAGTGGTGTCCGACTCTGTGCGACCCCATAGACGGCAGCCCACCAGGCTCCCCCGTCCCTGGGATTCTCCAGGCAAGAACACTGGAGCGGGTTGCCATTTCCTTCTCCAATGCATGAAAGGGAAAAGTGAAAATGAAGTCGCTCAGTCGTGTCCGACTCTTCGCGACCCCATGGACTGCAGCCTCGCGGGCTCCTCCGTCCATGGGATTTTCCAGGCAAGAGAACTGGAGTGGGGTGCCACGGCCTTCTCCAGTCAAGACATGGAAGCAAACTAAATGTCCATTGACACAGGAGAGGTTGAAGAAGATGTGGTACACATTCACAAGGGACTATTACTCAGCCATAAAAAAGAATGAAATTTGCGGCGACATGGACGGGCCTAGAGATTGTCACAGGCTTCCCTGATGGCTCAGTCATTGAAGAATCCGCCAGCCAATGCAGGAGATGGGGGTTCGAGCCCTGGGTCAGGAAGATCCCCTGGAGGAGGGCATGGCAACCCACTCTGGTATTCTTGCCTGGAGAATCCCATGGCCAGAGGAACCTCGTGGGCTACAGTCCATGGGGTTGCACAGCGTTAGACACGCCTGAGCACGCAAACTTAGCTCATTCTCCCTCCTGCATCATTCATGAAAAAAAAAATCTCCTCTTTCAGCCACAATTCTTTCTCTCAGCCTTGGGTTATTTGGAAACGTCCAGCCCTTGAAGGATCGTTAGCCCTCCTTTAGTTACTGGTTTCCAGCCTAATCCCATGAGGATCAGACTGCGTGTCCCCAATGTGTTTCATCCTTTGAAATGTATGAGGTTCGCTGCAGGTCCAGGAGATGTTCCGTTTGGGAAGTGCGTGGACATTATCATTATGTCTGTGGTGTCTGCACGTAGCTAAGGAAATCCGGGGTAGCCTGAGATGAATGGCTGTCCGTGTACTGTTTTTCATGGTCTGTGACCCTTGGAGTGCATACGTGCATTCTCAGCGGCTCGGTCATGTCCGACTCTTTTGCGACCCCGTGGACTGTAGCCCGCCTGGCTCCTCTGTCCATGGGATTCTCCAGGCAAGACTACCGGAGTGGGGTTGCCATTTCCTCCTCCAGGGGATCTTCCAGACCCAGGGCTTGAACCCCCATCTCCTGCATAGGCAGGCGGGTTCTTTACCACTCAGCCGCCTGGAGGATCCTTGGATTAGGGACCACACCTCAAAGGACTTTGTGCTGCCAAAAGGATCTTAAAAGACTGTGCTCTGTAAAGACTATTTCCAAAAATAAAATAAAGGTCATATTCTGAGGTCTTGGGGGTGACAAGGTCCCCAGCTGAACTTCCGAGGTGCACATTTCAGCCCCTAACAGTCCCACGTCTAAGTCGGCGGTGTTTTGGCGTTCCCAGGTCGGCAGGATGCCTGACGGACTAGGCGTCTGGTGACTCTGTCGGTTTCCCGCTGGGTGAATTAACACGAGACCTTTCTCTGTGCTCTGACCATCTAGCTGCACTGTGGGCTACGAGCCACTGAAGACGTGTGCTCTGCACACTTTGAATCTGAGGCCCCATCTCCAACAACCAAGAGGCGGGGCCCCTGGGTGGAGAAGGGCTGGGTTTCCTGGGTGACAAGAGGAGACCAGGGGCTGATGGTTGAGAAGGTGATAAGATCGTAGGAAGCAGATGTTTATCTTTCCGTGAAGGGCATGACAAACATCACGTAACACCTCGGGGCGCTGACGGCCGAGGACCCTGGGTTTCCCACCGTGGTGGGAAATCAAAAAAAAGTTGACCCTGTCCGTCCTGATACATCTGCTGAATCTCTAAAGACATAACAAAAGATGTCTTCACTTTGGCTCTGACCACAACATTCAGAATCTTCTTGTTTAGATTGGGGGGGGGGGGAGAAATGGTTCAGACAGGAAAGCATCTGCCTGCAATGCAGGAGACCTGAATTCGATCCCTGGGTCGGGAAGATCCCTTGGAGGAGGAAACGGCAACCCCCTCCAGTATTCTTGCCTGGAGAAATCCGCATGGACAGAGGAGCCTGGCGGGGCTACAGTCCGTGGGGTCGCAAAGAGTCGGACACGACTGAGCGAGTTAGCATGCATTTCTAAACTTTCTAACAGAAACGGGTGCTGACTGATACTCACCAAAGCATCTTTGTGTTTCCTTCTTAAAACCCTGCTCCATAAAGTGGTAGCAAACCGCCACGCTGCTGACTTTGCACTCAAGACAGTGTTCTGATCGCTTAGGTCTCAATAAAAGTCGAGGGGATTGGACTTCCCTGGTGGTCCGGTGGTGAAGAATCCGCCTGCCAATGCGGGGGACACGGATTCGATCCCCCCCGCCCGGGGCGACTAAGCCCGTTTGCCAAAACTACTGATCCCGTGTTCTAGAGCATGTGCTTTGCAACAAGAGAAGCCGGCGCGATGAGAAGCCCGCACACCACAACTAGAGAGAAGTCCCTTCCCGCTGCAACTAGAGACAGCCCACGCACAGCAAATGAACACCCAAGCACAGCCAAAAAAATAAACATCATTTTTTTTTTTAAATTTGGGGAGGACAAAGGAAGGAAAAAAAACACGTCCACACAAAGACTCGTACGGGAGAAGAAAACACATTCTCTCATGCTGTGGGCCCCTGTAGGATGAGCCTGGGGGTTTGCCATCCGGGGAGGAGAAACAGGCTCACGCTCTTCGCCAGGCAAGAGGCCCGTGGGATGATCCCCAAAGGACCCTTGAGAGAGCCCCGCTCCGTGGTTGCCATGGTGACCAGAAGCTCCATACAGTATCACCGCATCCCAGTGACTCAAAAGCATCACAGTAGAGTCCTGGATGCTTCCGTTTTCTGGACACACGTGGTTCCCTGGGACAATGGGTACGCCTTGCGAGCGTCCACACCCACAGGAGTGGATACAGGGAGGGTTGGGGGAGTGGCTGGGACCCCGGGGGGCCCCTGTGTGAGGAGTAAAGGGCAGGTCACAGAAGCCAAGGGGCCCGAGGTTGGGGGAGCTGGTCTGACCCTGGGATTCAGGTCACGCCATGAGAGGCAGGATCAGCTTTAAGTCGGGCCTTGGGGACCTGATGTAATCCAGGCGAACTGCTACCAAGCCAATACAGTGAGTTTTGTCTACAATATCCATGCATGTGTGGGTGTGTGCACCCAGTTGGGTCTGACTCTCTGTGACCCCATGGACTGCAGCCCACCAGGCCCCTCTGTCCATGGGATTCTCCGGGCAAGAACACTGGAGTGGGTTGCCTCGCCCATCTCCAACACAATATCCATATATGTGGTCAGTTACTGGTCCAGATGTTGCTGTGTATGTATTTTTTTTTTAAAGGCGCGATTCACATTTAAATCGTTGAACTCTGAGCAAAACAGATGACCTGTCGTAACACCGGTGGGCCTCGTCGAATCAGTTGAAAGGTTTTGGAGAAAAGAAACAGGTTGTCTGAGGAAGACGGAATTCTGCCTCCAGACAGACCTCAGATGCAACCTACAACATCATCGCTTCCCCGGGCCTTCAGACTACTGGTCTACCTGGCAGAACTGGGACTTATCACATTCCACCACGGACGTGAGTGTGAATAGACCTCGGGAGATGGTGAAGGACAGCGAAGCCTGGCGTGCTGCAGTCCATGGGGTCGCAAAGAGTTCGACACGACTGGGCGACTGAATAACAACAGATCTTCCACACTCATAAGCCTTGCCCTTAACCTCTGTCTCTCATCTCTATGTATCTACCTGTCTAGCTAATTTATAGATAAGTATATACATCTACAGGGCTTACCTTGTGGCTCAGACAGTAAAGAGTCTGCCTACAATGCGGGAGACCCGGGTTCGATCCCTGGGTGGGGAAGAGCCTCTGGAGAAGGAAATGGCAACCCACTCCAGTACTCTTGCCTGGAAAATCCCATGGGAGAAGCCTGGTAGGCTACTCCAGTCCATGGGGTTGCAAAGAGTGGGACGCGACTGAGCGACTTTACTACTTACTATATACATCTATCTATCATGTATTTATCATCCATCTTGTGTGTCTATTCATCCCCATCTAACCATTCATGATCAATTTATCTATCATCTATAAATAAATATCGATCTATCTATCTAATCATCCATCGTTTTAATACTTGCGTTAGCTTTGGAGCTTCCCTGGTAAAGAATCTGCCTGCCAATGCAGGAGACGTGGATTCTATCTATCCCTAGATCAGGAAGGTCCCCTGGAGGAGGGCATGGCAACCCACTCCAGTGTTCTGGCCTGGAGAATCCCATGGACAGAGGAGCCTGGCGGGCTACAGTCCAGTGGGTTGCAAAGAGTCAGACACGACTGAGCATTAGCGTTCTCCAGAGCAACAGAACCCATACCATATATATTATAAGGAAACAGCTGTGATCATGGAGACTGAGAAGTCCCAGGATATGCTGTCTCTAATCTAGAGACCCAATGGGCCAACGTTAGGACCCCACCAATCCTCAAGACCAGAAAACCATCACTGAGCTCATAACCAACGTGTCCTTAATTTACCCCGTGTCCCGTGACGGAGTCACAGAGCCGGTTTAACGTTAAAGACCAAGGACTGCTGATATACCCATTGTATGGATTTCTAGACCGAGGCTGGGGAGAGCTAAGGACACCCTCTCGAGAGCCAGCTAGACCCGTTTTGCTGGTGGACACCTCTCGCCTGTGTAGTTTTATATTTATAGAAGCTCTTTTTGTGTGTGTGTGCAGCGTCCTTGTGATGAGAAAGTGGTGTTTTTCTCGTTTGATGGAAGAGGAAATTGAGGTTTAGTCATTAGGTCACGGGGTGGCCATGGTCAGACACACAGCTGGGGATGAACCTCAATCTGTGGGGGAAGAAGCAGAGTCCCGCCAGCCTCACCAGACGGACGCACACACCTTCTCACGGTGAGGCCAGACCGTGATGCTACGGGTGGCCCCGTGGTCCTCCCCTCCCGCCTCCACGGCTTCCCAGGGGGTCGGGGCCTGTCTACAGATCCATTCTCACGACGGAGCCCCAGACAGACACGCGGAGGCAGTGGCTTTGGGTCAAGAGTCAAGGGCTGCTCTTGGTCACACGGCACTGGACGCCGTCCAACTGACGCTGATTTTCTGGCCGCTGTCCCGAGTATCAGCGTCCCTCAAAACCATGGGCTGCGTCCGCCCACGGGCTGCGGCTATTTAAAGCGGGCCCTGCGGCGGTCAAGGGCTTTTGGCTGTGGGTGATCAGGCCGCCCCCGCCCACTGGGGACACTCAGCGCTGCCTGTGGCTGTTTCTGGTTGCCATCACCTCCGGGAGGGTCTCCTGGCACGTGGTGGGTGGAGACCAGGAACGCAGCGGGGTGCTGGACTCCCCATGTCGGAGAGGCGTCCAGCCCCAGGTGACGGTAGTGGTGAGTCTGAGAAACTCTGACCTAGCTCCAGTGACTTCATCGACTTATATATGTATCCATCATCATCTACCATCTAACTATCACTCATCCATCTCAGAATCATCTAAGTATCTATAGACCTATCATCTATCTTCCGTCCATCCATCCACCTACCTGTTATCATGCATCATTTAACTATCATTAATCCATCTATCCGTCTTTCTGTTGATCCACATCTATCTATCCATCATCCATCCATCCGTCCGTTATCATGTATCATTTAACCATAATTCATCCATCTATGTATCATCTAAGTATCTATATCTACCTATCACCTATCTTCTATCTAAAATCTATCCATACACCTACCCATCTGTCTTTTCATTCATTTGTCTATCTGTCCATCTATTCATCCTTATCTATGTATCGATCCACCCACCCATCCATCATCTCTCCACCCACTCGTCCACCCATCTATCCATCTACCTATTCATCCATCTCTCCATCCATATCTGTGTATCATCATCTGTCTTCCATCCATCCATCCATCCAGCTATCCATTACGGTCTATCATTTAATCATCACTCATCCATCTATGTATCATCTAAGTGTCTATATCTATCATTCATCTATCTTCTATCTAGTCTATCCATGTCTCTACCTATCCATCTTTCCATCCACTTGTCTATCCGTCCATCCATCCAAGTGTATGCATCTATCCATCCATCCACCATCTCTCTTCATCCAATCGTCCATCCATCTATCCATCTTTCTATTCATCCATGTCTATCATCTATCTATTTTCCATCCATCTATTATCATCTATCATTTAACTATCAGCCATCCATTTTTGTATCATCTAAGTATCTATATCTACCGATCATGTGTCTTCTACTTATAATCTATCCATGCCTCTACCCATCTGTCTTTTCATCCACTTGTCTATCTGTCCATCAACCCATGTGTATGTCTATCCATCCATCCACCATCTCTCTTCACCCAATCGTCCATCCATCTATCCATCTACCTATTCATCCATATCTATCTATCCATCCATCCATCCACCTATCTATTATGATCTGTCACTTAGCTATCATTCATCCATCTATGTATCATCTTAAATATCTACGTCTACCTATCATCTATCTTCTATCTAAAATCTATCCATGCCTCTACCCATCTGTCTTTTCATTCATTTGCTGTCTGTCGAGCTATTCATCCTTATCTATGTATCTATGCATTCACCTATCCATCCATCCATCCATCATCCCTCCACCCCTTCATCCGCCCATCTATCCATCCACCTATCCAACCATCTATCCATCCATATCTATCTACCATCTATCTTTCTATCCCCTGCTATCTACCATCCAGCACAGCACTTCACAACTGGGGATGAGTTGAGCACGCCCAGGAGCACCGATGACAAAGTCTGGACACACGTGTTTGGCGGCTACCGCTTGGGGAAGGGAGTGCTCCAGGCCCGTGCTGGGCGGAGACTGTGATGGGACACTGCTCCACACCCCACCGCGCACAGGACGGCCCCCATCAGGCCCCCAATCTGGCCCCAAATGTCCACAGTGCTGAGGACAAGGAAGCTGGCCTGGGTCGTGACCCACTCGGTGTGATACGACAGACTCTGAGTTTCCATGACAATGCTATTGGGAGGTCCCTGGAATGTGAACAAGCCCCCAGTGTCCCTCGATGTCCCAGCCTATGTGGCGGGGTCGGGTCCCTGTTTAACCGGGTGGGCGTCCATGAGCTGCAGTTAGATAGACCCCCCTCGGGCTTCCCAGAGAGAGAGAGGGCCGGCAGCTCCATCCAGAGTCTCCAGGGGAAGGTCCTTCCCACCTCTTCCAGCTTCCGGGGGCTCCAGGCATCTGTCCCTGGGCTGGGGGCCTCCTCCCCACCGTCTCTGCCTCCGTCTCCAACGCGGCTTCTCCTCTGGGTCCGTGTCTCTCCTCTTCTGTGTCTTATAAGGATCCTGACCCTGGGTTTAGGGCCACCCCCCATCCAGGAGGACCTCACCTCAGACCCTTCACTCCATCATCAAAGGGTCTGCAAAGACCCTCTGTTCAAATAAAGTCCCATTCCTGGGTTCTGGGGGTGAGGACACGGACGTGTGTTGGAGGGGCCACAATTCAGCCCTTGACAGCCGGGGGAGCGATTATTTCCATTGCTCGGGACTATCTGCATTTCAGCCCCTAAAGCTGTGTCCCACCTTCGAGTTTTTTCAGGTAAAACGAGACTGCTGGTCACCCCACGCTTAGCAGCTGGACACTAAAAGGGGGTGGAAAGGGCACGGGGCCGGTGCTAGGTGAGTGGCGAGGAGGCGTTGCAAGGAGCTCTGTGCACACCTGGTGAGCACAGGTGAGCACAGGTGAGCAGCAGAGGTGTGGACAGGAAGCTGGCTCACGCTCAGCGGTGGTGAAGCTGGACGTCCGGGGCGGCAGACAGCTCCAAGGATGAGCCACGAGAGCCCCGCAGATGTCAGCCCTCGCCCCACCCACCCCCGGGAAAGCCCCGGCACGTGGCCTGGGGTGATGGTTCCCCCTCCGCACACCCCCTCCCTCCCCCGAGCCTGAGGACCAAGGACCTGAACACTAGGGAAGTCTTCTGACGCTCTGAGCAAAATGGAAACCACTTTCAGGGTTAAAAAAAAGAAAGAGGATCTGAGGCTCATTGGTGTGCCGGGCTCGGGCAGAGATCAAACCCTCTGAGGCGGGGTTGCTCTGGACACACGTGGCCTGTTCACAGTTCTCGGGGAAAGTGTGCTTGGCCGTCTTGCAGACCCATGAGGGATTTGCCAGTGTGATCGAGAGTGAAGCCAGAATTTGGCCAGGTGTCCCCAGGAATCTCGCTTGCCCCCCCATAAGCTTTCTGTTGCCTAATATTTCCTCTGTGCCCCAAGTCATTTCTCCCCAACATCCTCTCTTGTCCCCCCAAATTAATAATATATCTGGACCCCAATAATGTCTCTGGTCCCATCATAAACTTTTGGGTTCCACAATAGTCTCTCTGGTCCTGAGTATTCTTTCCTGTCTCCCAGTGATCTCCAGTTCCCAATATTGTCTCTGGCCCCCAATAATATCTTGGGCCCCTCAATAATATAGCTGGTACTCCAGTATTTTCTCTGCCCCCCTCAATAATGTATCTGGCCCCTCCATAATATTTGAGTTCCCCAATAATTTCTGGTCTCAAATATCCTCTTTACTCCCCCAGTGATCTCCCTGGTCCCCCAAAGTCTCTGGTCCCCCAATAATGCCTCCAATCCCTTCCTAACATTTGGGTTCCCCAGTCATCTCTGTCCCCAAAGATTCTTTGCAGCCCCCCCAATAACCTCTCTGGATCTCCCAGTAATATGTCTGGTCCCAAATATTTCCTCCTGATCCCCAAAATCTCTGGTCCCCTAATAATGCCTCTGATCCCTCCCAAATATTTGGGTTCCCCAATCATCTCTCTGTCCCCCAAAGATTCTCTCTGGCCCCCCAATAACCTCTCAGTTCTCCCAATAATGTGTCTGGTCCCCAGTATTTCCCCTGATGCCCAAAGTCTCTAGTCCCTCAATAATATCTCTGTTCCCTCCATGATGTTTGGGTTCCCCAATAACCTCTCTGGCCTCCCAAAGGCTATGGCCTTCCAATATTCTCTCTGTCCCCCAATAATCACTCTGCTTTCCTGCCCCCCAATAATATTTTGCTCCCCAGTTTTTTCTCCAGTCCCCAAAGTCTCTGGTCCCCCAGGAATGTCTATGCTCATCAATATCTTCTCTGATCTTCAGTAAGCTTCCTGAGTCCTGCACTTCACTCCTGTCTCCAAAGCATCTCTGGGCCCCGGTATCCTGTCTGGTTCCCCATCCTCTCTCTTGTGTGGTCCATTTTAAAGAACAGCAATGTGGACAATGGAGGCGGAAATGGTAACCCACTCCAGTGTTCTTGCCTGGAGAATCCCATGGACAGAGGAGCCTGGCGGGCTACAGTCCATGGGGTTGCAAAGAGTTGGACACGGCGGAGTGACTAAACAAGGAGAAAAAGTGTGGACAGAGAGTGATGTTTTCACAGATCAGCCCAGTTGCAAGGCATCTCATGACCTGACAATCACAGTCTGAACCAGGGGGACTTCCCTGGTGGTTCTGTGGTCTGTGCTCCCAATGCGGGAGGCCTGGGTTCAATCGTTGGCTGGGGAACTAGAGGCCACATGCTGCAAGGAAAGCTCCCACATGCCACAATTAAGACCTGGTGCAGCAAATAAATAAAGGAATATTAATAATTAATTAAAAAAAAGCCACAGATGGGAGGGAGGCTGCACAAAGCCAGCATCCCCGGTCCCACTCCGGTGCCCAGAGCCGGCCGTCCATCATTTGCATGGCTGTTTAGAAATGGCAAGGGCAGTGTTTATTTAGAAGGGAGCCGAGCTTGGGAAGGAAATCAGCCACCCGTGGCGGGGCCAGGCACCTTGTGGTGTGAGGATCTCAGCAACACCCGTTCTGCTGGCTTCCTGTGAGCGTGACTCAGAGCCTGCAGGAGCCGGCAGGCTCAGCAAACACGCGGGCAGACAGTGTGTACAGCCTGGGATGAGGAAGTCAAGGGTGGGGGTGTGGCGGCGGGCAGCTGCCTCCTTCCTCTCTCTCTTTAAAATGGATCTACAGCTCACCGTTTCAAAGTAGGTGATTCACTGGCGTTCGGTGCATTCACCGCCTCATGTCAGCACCGCTCCTACCTCGTTCGAGAACGCTTCCACGATCTCCACGCAGACGCGTATTTTAGCATCAAGAATAGCCTGTCAGAGAGAAGGCTCAGATTCCCCGTGCACGAGCAATGCTTACCAACATCACCTCCACCACCACCGCCATCATCACCAGCATTATCACCACCACCACCATCACCATCATTATTACCTCCACCATCATCACCATCAATCCCCATCATCATCACCACCTCGGCTATCATCACCATCACATTCATTATCACCACCACCATCAGCATCATCATCATCATCATCGCCACCACCACCATCAACATCTTCATTACCATCACCATCATTATCGCCACCACCATCAGCATCACCACCATCATCATCGCCATCACCACCATCACCATCATCAACACCTTCATTACCATGACCATCATTATCAGCACCACCGTCACCATCATTGACATCATCATCACCACCACCACCGTCACCATCATCACCATCATTATCAACACCACCATCTTTACCACCACCACTATCACCATCATCATCGCCATCACCATCATTACCAACACCCACATCACCATCACCACCATCACCATCATTATCACCACCACCATCGCCACCATCACCATCATCAACACCTTCATTACCATGACCATCATTATCGCCACCATCACCATCATTGACATCATCATCACCACCACCCCATCACCATCATCACCATCACCATTGCCTTCAACCATCAACACCCACATTACCATCACCATCATCACCATCACCACCACCATCAACCATCATCAACACCTCATTACCATCACCATCATTATCATCCCACCAACCATCACCATCAACACTACGCTACCATCATCGTCATCATGACCATCACCCACCAATGCCATCATCACTACCACCACTACCACCATCACCACCATCACCACCATCAGCATCATTATCACCACCACCATCAGCATCATCACCATCACCACCACCATCAGCATCATCACCATCATCATCGACATAACCATAAATACCATCACCATCATCACCACCACCATCAACCATCATCAACTCCTCATTACCATCAGCATCATTATCATCCCACCAACCATCACCATCACCACTACCACCACTACCACCATCACCACCATCACCACCATCACCGTCATCAACACCTTCATTACCATGACCATCATTATCATCACCACCATCACCATCATTGACATCATCATCACCACCACCACTGTCACCATCATCACCATCAACCATCATCAACACCCACATTACCATCACCATCATCACCATCACCATCACCACCACCTCCACCATCATCACCATCACCACCACCACCATCGCCATCATCCCCAACATCATCATCATCACCACCATCACCTTCATCATCATCACCATAATAATAAGGCAGTGTAGACCATCAGCTGGCTAGATGACCTTAAGAAGGTCACAGAGTCACTTGCTGCCTCAGTTTCCCACGTGCAAAGAGATGTCGACAACATTCTCAGAGGGACATCATGACGGTTCCAAGAATCCACCTGAACACCTACAATGACAGCCCTATGGGGAATCCTGCAAGGATCAGGATGAAACCCCGAGAATGAGATCAACTGGGGACTTGCCTGCCACCAATGTTGAACAGACAGGTGGATCTTACTCTGTCTTCAAAACGACCCCTTTAGGCGATACTGTTCTTATGGAACTTCTTCTTGTGCTTTGCAGCAGGGGTCCATGAGCAAGTGAGGGACTCAGAGTGCGGGCGTTTGGGCCGGGCCCCAGGTCTCAATTTCTCCACTGCACCTTCTCTCTTCCTCTGATAGGAGGAAGAGTGCAAGACTTCAAGGAGAATTTATTTGAGATATATTCAACCCTGGTGCCTGCGAATGTGGCCTTATGTGGAAATAGAGTCTAAGAAAATGTTTTTAAGATATAAGTTAAGATTAGCCCATTAGGGTGGGTCCTAAGCCAGTGTGACCGGTGTCCTTGTGAAAACAGAAGATGCACAGATGGACACAGAAACACACAGACCGAAGATGGCTGTGCGAAGACAGAAGTAGAGGCTGGAGGGAGGTGGCCACAAGTCCAGGGATGCCTGGGGACCCAAGAAACTGGAAGAGGCAGAAAGGACCCTTCCTTGGATCCATCAGAGGTAGCACTGCTTTGCAGAAACTTTGTGGAGTTCTGGCCTCTAGAATGTCAGAGGAAAAAATTATGGTGTTTTAATCCACTCAGTATGTGGTCATTTGTTATGACTGTCCCAGGAAGCTAATTCAAAGGAACTGACTGGGAACCAGCCTCCTCTTTTGTTTTGCCTGTTCATTCATTCATTCATTCATCTATCCATCCCAATTCACCCACTCATCCATCCATCCATCCAACAATGCATCCAACCATCCATCCATCCCCCACCCATTCATCATCCATCCATCCATCATCCCCCATCCATCTATCATCCACCCATCCATCATCCATCCATCCACCCATCTATCATCCATCCATCCATCATCCATCCATCCATCACCCACCCATCTATCATCCACCCATCCATCCATCACCCACCCATCCATCATCCATCCATCCATCCATCATCCACCCATCCATCTATCATTCATTCATCATCTACCCATCCATCATCCATCCATCCACCCATCTACCCATCCATCACCTACCCATCTATCATCCACCCATCCATCCATCATCCACCCATTCAATCATCCACCCATCCCCATCCACCCATCCATCCATCCATCCACCCATCCATCTACCCGTCCATCCATCTGTCCATCCAACCACCCATTCATCCATCCACTCACTCACCCACCCATCCATTCATTCATCCATCCATTTACCCATCTGCTCATCCATCCAACTATCCATCCATCCATTCATCCACCCACATATCTGTCCATCCATCCATCCATCCATCTATCCTTCCATCCATCATCCAACAAATGTTAACTGAGCCCGTGCTGACTCATTCTGGCCCCTCATTCACAAGGCCACAGCCCCCACATGCATCCCGCCCATTCATTCCCAGTGTCTGTGACTGAGGAGTTGTCTCTGCTTCTACTCCACCTGCCCGCCGTCCTGCTGGTCCACCCCTGCCCCGACTGCTCAGGTGCCTGTGACACAAACCTAGGAGACCCACGCCTCCAGCCACGGGGCAACTCGGAGGAGCCTGCAACCTTGGCCAATGGGCCTGGTCCACGGCGGTTACCGACAGGGAGGCTGGGATCCGCATCTCGTAATCCGCCCACTCCCTCCATTCCCTTTATAGCACAGGATGTTACAAAAGACGCTTCCTACACTTCCCGTTTTGTCAGTAACAATGCCCCTTATTGGAGCCCATGCTTCCTTCATTCTTGAGTGGGTAATCCCATGGTATGGGGAAGATGCAAAGGGCTCACGCTGGGGCCCTTTGTGTGGACACTTCAGTTCAGTTCAGTCGCTCAGTCGTGTCCGATTCTTTGCGACCCCATGGACCGCAGTACGCCAGGCCTCCCTGTCCATCACCAACTCCCAGAGTTTACTCAAACTCATGTCCATCGAGTCAGTGATGCCATCCAACCATCTCATCCTCTGTCATCCCCTTCTCCTCCCACCTTAAATCTTTCCCATCAACAGGGTCTTTTCTGATGAGCGAGTTCTTCACATCACATGGCCAAAGGATTGGTGTTTCGGCTTCAGCATCAGTCCTTCCAGTGAATATTCAGGACTGATCTCCTTTGGGAGTGACTGGTTTGTGTGGACAGTGGGGTCTAAATCTCGGACCATTTGAAATGGAGCAGGATGCTATGGTCATTGCCCACTGAATGCCGCCCCCCCACCATGTCCTCTGCCTGCATTTTGTCTGTGGAAAACTTTACTCAAAGAATAAGTTTAATAAGAGAGGTAGGAAATACAGAAACAAAGGAAAACAGTCAAAGGAGACTAAATAATAATAATGTAGTCATTAAGCTGGAGAAAGCTGAGTGCTGAAGAATTGATGCTTTTGAACTGTGGTGTTGGAGAAGACTCTTGAGAGTCCCTTGGACTGCACAGAGATCCAACCAGTCCATCCTAAAGGAAATCAGTCCTGGGTGTTCATTGGAAGGGCTGATGCTGAAGCTGAAACTCCAATACTTTGGCCACCTGATGCAAAGAGTTGACACATTGGAAAAGACCCTGATGCTGGGAAAGATTGACGGTGGGAGGAGAAGGGGACGACAGAGGATGAGATGGTTGGATGGCATCACTGACTCAATGGGCATGAGTTTGAGTAAACTCTGGGAGTTGGTGATGGACGGGGAGGCCTGGCAGTGCTGCAGTCCATGGGGTCGCAAAGAGTCGGACACGACTGAGCGATGGAACTGAACTGAGTCATTAAACACAGTCAAGGACCTTTACTTCTTTCTCAAGGGCTCTATATTTTGAGCCATATCCTGTGAGCTGTCTTATAGATACTAGAACGTCAGGGGGAGAAGATAACTGCATGAGGACCGGACTTGTACCCAGGACATGAGCTGGCACCATTCCGAGAGTTGGCCGCAAAGAAATGGAGACAAGTGCATCCCTGGAACTGAAGATGAACTATACGTAAAACAACCAAGATGAGGCTGGTGGGAGCACTGATGACCGATATGAAGATGACCGTTAGGGATGACGGTGCTGTTTCGGCATGTAGAGCCCCCTCCTTCTGTCTACAAAAGCTCTCACCCCCTGCTTGTCAGAGCTGGGGGTTGGGGAGTCAGCCTCTGGACAGATGTCCACCACTCTCTGCCACCCGCTCCCCACCCAGGTGCCAGCATCTGAAATAAAGCAAACTTTCCCTTCCACCAGCCTGGCCTGTCTCTTGGCCTTTGAACAGCCAGCAGCCACCTTCTACACCCGCTTTGAGTAACACATTGCCCCGCCCAAAGGATGCTCGTTTATCCCGTAGCCGTGATCTCAGCGAATCACAGGGTCTTCTCTCATTTTCATTATTGATGTGCAGGAAGAGGAGCACGCGGCTAAGCTTGAGACGTGGCACAAAGTGGCCCAGGGGGCCCTGAAGCGGCAGGTTGTCACCCTGAGACCCAGGGCGGGGGGCGGGGGGGGAATGTGAGGTGGTCCTGCTTCTCCGCCGAGCCCCGTGGCTGCACTCGTCCCGCCGCCGTTGTCTCGTCCTTTCCCTGGTGGTCGTGAACGGGGGGGGGGGGGGGGGGGGGGGGGTCGTGACTCTGTCCCCCAGAGGAGGTTTCGCTGATGTCTGGGGACAGTTTTGCAGGTCACGATCTCTGGGGATGCTAGATGCCTCTGGTCGGTGAGGACCACAGATACTGTTTACCAGCCCACAGTGCAGAGGACAGGCCAAGAATTATCCCGTCTAAAGGGCCAGTATTAATAGTGTGAGCTGAGAAACCCTGTCTAACCAAGACAGTCTTCTGTCTCTCTATCTCCACACCCACCTAGCCTTCATCTATCACTATCTCTCTATGTATCTGCAACCCTACATACCTATGATCTATATCTATCTATCTATCCACCTATCTGTCCACATATCCATCTATGTATCCATCTATCATCCATCTATCCATCTATCCATCCATCTATCCACCCATCTATCCATCTATATATCCAACTATCATCCATTGATCCATCCATCCATCCATCTATCCATCCATCTATCCATCTATGTATCCAACTATCATCCATCTATCCATCCATCCATCCATCTATCCATCTATGTATCCAACTATCATCCATTGATCCATCCATCCATCCATCTATCCATCTATGTATCCAACTATCATCCATCTATCCATCCATCCATCCATCTATCCATCTATGTATCCAACTATCATCCATCTATACATCCATCCATCCATCCATTCATCCATCTATCCATCTATGTATCCATCTATCATCCATCTATCCATCTATGTATCCATCTATCATCCATCCATCCATCCATCCATCTATCCATCCATCCATCCATCTATCTATCCGTACATCTATCTATCCATCCATCTATCCATCCATCCATCTATCCATCTATCCATCCATCTATCTATCCATTCATCTATCCATCTATCCATCTATCATCCATCTATCTATCTGTACATCCATCCATCCATCCATCTATCCATACATCGATCCATCTATCCATCCATCTATCCATCCATCCATCTATCCATCTATCCATCCATCTATCTATCCATTCATCTATCCATCCATCTATCCATCCATCTCTCTCTCTATCCCTCCATCCATCTGTCTCCATACTTACGTATCATCTATACCTCTCTCTATGTCTTCTATCTATCCATCTATCCTCCCTCAATCACCCAAATTATCATCTGTCATCCATCATTTATCTATATTTTTCTATTATGTATGTGCTATCTATGTCTACCTATCTATGCAGGCATGCATGCTAAGTCACTTCAATCATGTCTGACTGTTTGCGACCCCATGGACTGCAGCCCGCCAGGCTCCTCTGTCCATGGGATTCTCCAAGCAAGAATACTGGAGTGGGTTGCCATTCCCTCCTCCGGGGGACCTTCCTGACCCAGAGATCGAATCCGAGTCTCATGCATTGGCAGGCAGATTCATCTACCATTTTTTAGTCTATCCCTGTCTGTCAGTCTATCATCTGTGCATCTATCTCTCTCACTTATTATCTGTGTATCTATCTACAAATCAAAAAATTCACCTACTTGTCTATCCAACTCTCAGCTGTCAATCTGTCCACTATCTATCAATCAACAGATGGTTTACCAATCATCTGTCTAATTTGTCTGCAATCTCTTTGTCTGTCTGCCTAGCATCTATTTATCTTCCAGACCCAGGGATCGAACCCACATCTCCTGTGTCTCCTGCACTGGCAGGTAGAACCTTTTCTGCGGAGACAACAGGGAAGCTCTGAGTTCCCTGCATGGCTCAAGAGCAAACCTGGTCACCAGTCACCTGGCAAAGCATGCCTTTCCCTAAGAGAAGGCAGGCCCTGCATCCACGTGTCCATCTGTCCAGCCAGGAGGGGATGGTGGACACGGCTGTAGGATTCTCCCTGGGGGCTCCCAGCGTGGACCCCGGGGGCCGTTCCGGGGGACCCCACCCTGCACCCCATGTGTGTGCTTATTTGCTGGGTCAGGGCTCCTTGAGGTGTGGTGTTGGCCCTGGGAAAGGTCTGTGGTGGGGATGGGTCATCTCCTGGGGGAGGGCGGATGGGGGGCCTGGACAATTTCCCACAGTCAGGGACCAGGATAAGGTACCAGAGGGGAATGGGGTTCCGGGTGTCTTACCCACTCCTGACTCCCAGACAGGAGAGGGGCGTTGGGAAGGAGGCCATCTAGTGGACACACCCACAGATGGAGGCTCAGAGAGGCTGGGCCAGCAAGGAGGGGCACCCTAGGGACCCCCCCCCCTTCTCCGTCACTAACCCATCACTCCCCGCCTTCCCACCTTCATCCCTAAGATGATAACACAGGCCTCAGTAGGTTTGCGAGGGGGTCCCAGGTGACCTCTAAGGGCTGGTATTGCCCCTTTGCACCACTCCCCCCCCCCCCCGGCCCCCCGGGGTCCGTGAGGCTGAGTGGGGATGTTTCACAAACCACAGCAGATGTCCGGAGGGTCGGCCCAGCCTCCAGACTCGTCCCACGGCCCGGTTCCTCCTCCTAGAGGCGGGCAGGGGTCTCCAGGATGCGGGGACCACATACAGGGCGTGCACCCCCTCCGGCCCCGAACGCTGGCCACCGCAATGCACGGCTCACCCCGCCCCCGAAAACGAAACCGCGATTCTTGCAGCTCCTGGAGGCGTTCTAAATGGAAAGTCCGCGCTCACGTCCGGCCCAGGTGCCCATTCCAATCCAACCACTCAGCGCCGCATCTAAAGAGGGGGACGGAGCACGCGGGCCCCGCCCTGCCCCGGTTCCTCTGCGCTCCTGCGCGGGTAGCAGCCGGGGCGGGGTGCACCTTCTGGCCCGCACGCAGAAGACACGACAGAAAGCAGAGAAGGGGGGAAAAAAAAGCCTCTTTGGTTTGGAAGCAGAACCATTACGCTGCGTTAATTCCTCCTCGCCAGGCGTGACCCTAAGCGCACAGACTCCCGATTTGCACCGCCAGGAATTCCCAGGGCAGAGACCAGTGTGCACGCGGTGCCTCACTGCTCCCCAAACTGCGGGTGGTTTATAAAATGCAGCTTTCCAAGGAAAGAACCCGCCTGCAGAGGCAGCAGCCACAGGAGACTGCGGGGTTCGGTCCCCGGGTGGGAAAGATTTGCCTGGAGAAGGAAACAGCAACCCACTCCAGTGTTCCTGCCTAGGCGATTCCGTGGACGGAGGAGCCAGGTGGGCTACGGTCTGGATTCGCAGTTTCTGGGTGAATCGGGGCCAGTGAGGTGATCTCAGGGCCTCACGGGGGCCCCCCAGCGGCTGGAACCCTCCCCGACGCAGCCCCGTCTCTGTCCCCTAGTCGTGCCTGGCCACCTTCAGCGCTCATCTGTGCGCCGGTGAGTTTTCCTGGAGTTTGCACCAGGAGACTGCGTTCAAAGCATCTCCCCGCCAAGTGGTCGCACCTGCAATGCAGGAGCCGCGGGAGACCCGGGTTCCATCCCTGGGTCGGGGAGATCCCCTGGAGACAGGCATGGCAACCCACTCCTATTCTTGCCTGGAGAATCTCCATGGACAGAGGGGCCTGGCGGGCTGCCGTCCGTGGGGTCGCAAAGAGTCGGACACCACTGACTGAGCGCGCTCGCACGCCCTGCCTGTCTGAAGCTTTTCCTGTCTCCTCGGCGCCCCTCACCCCCGAAAGAGGAGGACACACGCAGCCCTCCTTCGCAGGCTCTCACCCTCGTAAAGTCCTTCCCCGGCGGCGCCCCGGGTTCCAGACAACGCGCGTAAGTCAGACACTGGACGCACCTGGAAAGGCCGATGATGCCCGTCAGCAGTGTGGACGCAGCCCGGGGCTGAATCCGAACGCGCGGCAGCTGTGCGTCAGACCGAGCCTGGCGTCAGGAAGCCTCCGTCCCGCCGCCCCCGAAGGAGCCCGGGGTGGGTGTCAGGGCGCGACCCGGACGCCCGCATCGCCGCCGTGTGGGGCGCGCACATTGCGCGCGGGCTTTGCACGCTCGGCAGATACAGAGCCTCGAAAGGTACCCCCTCCCCGGCTCCGGGCTGCCGCCGTGGAGACCCAGGGTAGGTGCAGAGGAAACCCGTTTTGAAATTTCCTGTATAACCGTCTGATGGTCTGCAGTCTCCTGGCGTCCAAGCCCGCCGGGGCCCCTCCTATCAGCGCGCGCCCTCGCCCGGGGGCGGGGTGCAGGGGCGGGAGCTGGGGTTTGGCCCACAGCCGGGCCCTCGTGGTGGCTCGTGCCGGGCCCCGGGGTGACTGCTTGGGGCAGACGCCGCCTCTCCGAGAAGGTCTGCAGCGTCCAGACGCGCACCAGACCCTGCAGACCAGGCGGGCGGGGGTCGAGGTCCCTACAATGCCGCCGGCAGTGACCCGCAGTGAATCCCAGACCAGACAACGCCTGACGATTTTTATTAAAAAAAAAAAAAAGTTGTAAAACTGTGCTAAGCGAAGACTTCCTCTCGCAGGCGAAACCTGGGTGCCTGGGGACCTCTTTTGGTTCTGCAACCAGAAGGTGACCTGCCCGGGTGACCCATTCCCCCCGGGGGCACCCAGGGAGCACGTTCCCTCTTCCAGCTGCACTGAGAGGGATTCACGCCCAACCCCTATCCCGACCCCCCAACCCCACCCCTACCCCAGCCCCAGACCCCCCTAGCCCCTCGATCCATCACGCAATCCAGAGCAGAGAGGGAGCTGGGCCGGATGGTGTGGCCGACGTGGAGAGGTGAAGAAGGGGACTTCACAGCAGGCGCGCCGGCAGCTGCTGGGAAAAGACCCTTCGAGAACCAAAGTCCAGCTCTGGGGCCCAGGGTCATGTGGAAGAGGGGATGAAGGTGCTGAATCTGAGCCGCCGGCTTCTAGGAAGTCACAGGGGTGCTGAATGAGCGAATGTGGAACCGCAGTTTCGGGAAAACCCGGGGTCATCTGTCTACTTGTGGGGTATGGCGGATATAAGTACCTCTATGTGCTTCCGTGGTGGCTCAGACGGTAAAGAATCCGCCTGAAGGGGTTGGGAAGATCCCTTGGAGGAGGGCATGGCAACCCACTCCAGTATTCTGGCAACCACCTGGGGTGGGTTGCCAGGCCTTTCTCCAGGGGATGTTCCAGACCCAGGGACTGAACCTGAGTCTTCTGCATGGCAGGCAGGTTCCTTACCGTCTGAGCCCCCGGGGAAGCACCATGATTATTATTTTGTCTTGCTTGATTGCTTTTCTTTGTTTCTGTGTCTTCTCGGTTCTCTGATTGAATGTGTTCTTTGGAACTCAGGGAGGCCTGGGGGCAAAGCCTCGCTGCAAACTCAAAGGCAGGCCGGGGACACTGCAGGGCATGGTCTGTCCTGGGAAGGCCTCGTAGGCACCTGCCCAGTTACAGTGGGGAGGAACACGTCCGTCCTCCACGTGGTGTGGGATTGTTTAGTTGTTGGAAAGCACCTTAGGATGACAAGATGGCAATCTGGCAGCCAACCCATGTCTACTCTCATGCAGACTGCGAAATTTGTCCACTTGGGGTCTTTCCAGCGGGTGGAGGGTCTGCTCTCCATCCTGGCTCTCAGGGGTCCTGGTTACAGCAAATGTGAAAGTAGAAGGTAAGAGAAGCGTGATCTGCCACTGAGCGGGGCCAGGCCACGCCCCTGGGTAGATGCTGATCTCATCTGGGGTGAGCCTGTGGAGGGGAAATCCAGTTGCCCACATTTTCTCTTCCTCCCCAAGGAGACAAGACCCATGGGTGGATGGATGGATGCATGAATGATGGATGGATGGATGATGGATGGATGGATGGATGGATGGATGATGGATGGATGAATGGATGGATGATGGATGCAGGCATGCATGGATGGATGGATGCATGCATGCATGCATGCATGCATGCATGATGGATGATGGATGCATGGATGGATGATGGATGCATGGATGATGGGTGCATGCATGCATGGATGGATGCATGCATGCATGGATGATGGATGGATGGATGATGGATACATGCATGCATGGATGGATGATTGATGGATGATGGATGCATGCATGCATGCATGGATGATGGATGCATGCATGCATGCATGGATGATGGATGCATGCATGCATGCATGGATAGATGATTGATGGATGGATGATGGATAAAGAATGGATGATGGATGGAGAATGGATGATGGATGGATGGATGAATTGATGAGGGGATGGATGGATGAGTGGATGGATGTTTGGGTGGATGAATGGATGGAGAATGGATGATGGATGGAGAATGGATGATGGATGGATGGATGAATTGATGAGGGGATGGATGGATGAGTGGATGGATGTTTGGGTGGATGAATGGATGGAGAATGGATGATGGATGGAGAATGGATGATGGATGGATGGATGAATTGATGAGGGGATGGATGGATGAGTGGATGGATGTTTGGGTGGATGAATGGATGGAGAATGGATGATGGATGGAGAATGGATGATGGATGGATGGATGAATTGATGAGAGGATGGATGGATGAGTAGATGGGTGTTTGGGTGGATGAATGGATGGAGAATGGATGATGGATGGAGAATGGATGATGGATGGATGGATGAATTGATGAGAGGATGGATGGATGAGTAGATGGGTGTTTGGGTGGATGAATGGATGGGTTGATGGATAAGCAGGTGGATGGGCTAGGTCACAGTCCTGAGCCTGCACTTTGGTTTCCATCCCACCTTTCAGAGCAAAGTGGACCCCAAGAGGCGACGAAGCCAGCCCCTAGTTTTGCAGGAACCACAACTGGTCTCTTGCAAAGGCGGGCCCCTGTACCACAGCCTCTGGGTTTCGGTGCAGCCCTGGGTGGCCCGCTTGGTACGGAGAATCAGGTGAACACACGGGAAGAGGAAAAAGGGACACACCCTTCAGCTCACCTATCAGCGCTCTCCGTCCGGTCTGGCGGTTTCTCTTGAGAGGCTGGCACTGACAAAACCTCAAGAGGAAAAACAAGGTCATGGGTACAAGAGGCCCAGGGGGAAGGTTTCAGTTCCCCCATAGCCCTGGCATGTGGCCAGGCAGTGAGGTCTCAGTGTATGAGTGAATCAGGGGATCAGAAAGGGCTCTGGGTCCCACTAAGTGGGACCCAGGAGAGGATGAGTCTGTCTTGTTCAAGTAGCATGAGTCACAACAGCCCAGAGCTGGGAACAACCCAAGTTGCCATGGATGGATGGATGGTTGATGAGGGGATGATGGATGGGTGGATAGATGGATGGGCAGATGGGTGGGTGGATGGATGGATGGATGGATGGATGGATGGATGGATAGGTGGATGGATGGATGGATGGATGGATGGATGGATGGATGGATGATTGATAAGTGGATGACAGATGGATGATGGATGGTTGGATGGTTGAATGGGTGGATGAAGGATGGATAATGGATGGATGAGTGGGTGGATGGAGGTTGAATGGATGATGGATGGGTGGGTGGGTGGATGGATGGATGGATGGATGGATGGGTGGGTGGGTGGATGAATGGGTGGATGGATGATGAGTGGGTGGGTGGGTGGACGGATGGTTAGGTGGGTGGATGGATAAGTACGTGGATTAAAGGATAGATGGATGGGTGGATGATGGATAAACAGCATGGGGTCCATCCATTCAGTGGAATATTATGCAGCCATGAAAAGGAGTGAAGCTCTGACACAGGCTTCAGCGTGGATGGGCCTTGAACAGACGACGCTCAGTGAGACAAGCAGACACAGAAAGACGCACAGTGTGTGACTCCATCTGTAGGAAACAACCAGAACAGGCAAATCCACAGAGGGAGGAAGTGGGTTTGTGGCGCCAGGGGGCTGGCGGGAGGGGGATGACTTGTTGGGGTGGTGTGTCTTTGTGGGGGGATGGAAATGTTCCAAACCTAGATAAAGATGACAGTTGCACAACTCTGTGGATTTTGAAATGATTCGTTGGATGCTATGTGGATTTCGCCGAAATTAAAAAGAAAAACAAGAATGAGACAGACTCTGTCCTTTGGGAGTGTGAACTGCCCCCAGGGCTTTTGAGTCTCCTGCTGGGTCCCTTCCGGCCCATCACCCAAGAGCCCAGAGCCCAGGCAAGAGATGGAATATCTGAAGCGGAAATAGGGTCCCTGTATCACCTGTATGATCCTGGCCAGCAGAATTAGGCTGGCTGCGTGCAAAAGCGATGAGACCCTGGAGATGGCTGCCTGCGGGCAAAAACAAAAAGTGAAACTGACAGAGGGTGCAAAATCAGTAGCCTGCACTTGACTCACCCGAGATTCAGTTTCTAAAGCCCCTCGACGTGAGTTCCTCATGGCGGTTTGTGTCATGGCAATGCTGATCCTGTCCCTGGGCTCCTTGAGACACTGGAGACCCAACTCAACATGGCTGGGCCATACGGAGGTGCGCGGGCTCCTGGCCAAGGACGCAGCCCTCCCTCCCCCTACCCCCAAGAACAAACCATCCCCTGCGAGGCCTATCTCTGCCCTCTGGGTCTCCTGGCCCAGGGCCTCCAGAACCCCGATTTCTCTCCACCCCCAAAGGACTCAAAATCTTGCAAGTTTTAAATCATACCACTGTGGGGGTCACTGGGGGTGTGTGTGTGTGTGTGTGTGAGCTAAGTCACTTCAGTCGTGTCTGACTCTTTGTGACCCCACGGATTGCAGCCTACCGGGCTCCTCTGTCCATGGGATTCTCCAGGCAGAAACAGTGGAGTGGGTTGCCATGCCCTTCTCCAGGGGATCTTCCAGACCCAGGGATCAAACCCACATCTCTTTTCTCTCCTGCATTGGCAGGTAGGTTCTGTATCACTAGAGCTACCTGGGAAGCCCCACCAGCTGCTACAAATGACCATAAGCTGAACATACTAAAACAATTGGAATCCATCGTCCCCCAGTCCTGGGGACCAGGCGTCTGAGGTCAAGGTGGCCCCAGGGTCGATTCTGTCTGGATGTTTCAGAGGACGGTCCTCCCCACCTCTTTCAGCTTCTGCGGGCTCCAGGCATCCATTCCTGGGCTGGTGGCTGCCTCCCTCCCATCTCCACCTCCGTCTCCACGTGGCTTCTCCTCTGTGTCCCTGTCTCTCCTCTTCTGTGTCTTATAAGGACCCCGTCCTTGGGTTTAGGGCCACCCCCCATCCAGGAGGGACCTCACCCGGATTATTGCATGAATTACCTCTGCAAAGAGTGTTCCCACTTCAGTCACAAGGATTGCCATAAGTTCTCAGGCCCCAGGGCTCGGCCGCAGACAGAAGGGAGCCCAAGGCTACCCCCAGACTCTCCCCGGGAGCGTGGGTTTCTTTGTGGTGGTGAGTGGGTTCATTCTGAGACAACCTGGGGGTTGTGGGCCCACCCACAGACGACACCCTCCTCTGTGTGGTTTCGGGGTTTTCCTCTGGGGCAGGTCTCAGCCCCCGCTCCCGCCAAGTCCGATCCCCTCTCATCAAGGCAAAGACAGAACAGCTCAGAGTGAGGGACCCCCACCCTTCTTCCTTCTTGTCGAGATTTCCTGGCTTTCGACAGCTCAGAACCGAGGCTGGAGGTGAGGTGGGGAGGTGAGGAAACACATTCGTCTTGCAAACATCTCCTGGAATGGCGAGCCTCAGACAGGGGGCTGCGTTCATTTCTTCCTTCACGCCATCCGCCGGTGGACGGGGTTCTGAACAAAGGTGCTTTATCAGCCAGGCAGAGTGGCAGGGCTCTCTGAGGCAGGCCATTGTGTGTGATTATAATAACAGACGCGACAGAGAGCAAGTCCAAGAAACAGTTCCAACGTGGAGTCAGAGGGGGCTTTTCCAAGCAACACAACCCATCATTGTCGCAGGCTGATCTTACCCTAACCACTTTCCATATGCAAGGAAAGGAACTGTAAAGTTTGTTTGCATCTCTGCAGCTGCCTGGGACAGACAGGCAAAGTGAATGCTAGGGAACTGGTTCATTTATGGAAAGACCCAGGTGTGAGGGTCCTGGCCACGATGGGTGCCGAAACCCTCTGCACAGCGGGAGAAGGGGCACATGGCAAGGTAAACACTTCTTCCAGCTCTAAAGTGAAAGTGTGAGTCGCTCAGTCATGTGCGACTCTTTGTGACCCCATGGATGGTAGCCCGCCAGGCTCCTCTGTCCACGGGATTCTGCAGGCAACGATACTGGAGTGGGTTGCCATTTCCTCCTCCAGGGGATCTTCCTGACCCAGGGCTCGAGACCCTGCATTGTGAGTAGACTCTTTAACATCTGAGCCACCAGGGAAGCCCTAACCAGCCCCTAAATATCCCTGCAATTCTGCATGTCTGTCTTTGTCACAGCAGCTGCAAGATGCTTGGTGAGCAAAGAGGTGAAAAATGGAACCGAGAGAAGGCAGGAAGTTAAGAGCCGGCCCCACCCAGCCCCTCGCTGTAGGAAGCAGCAAGCTTACCTGTGAGCCAGGCTGGGTGACTGAGATGGGCTGCAAAGCTAGCTACTGTCTCCAGGAGAGAGAAATGCCAGCAATAACTGGCGAGTTTCCCTGAGTTTGCTGATCGTATGTCCTTGGGGAAGCCGTAAAACTAGCGGCCCCAAATTCACTGATCAGCAGAACGATGCTCCTGGTATGTGATCTTTGAGGAGAGTGAAACTTGTTGCAGAAATTCACAAGGAACCAAACAGTATCATTTTAAATGAGGATGAGAGGCAGGAGGCGAAGTTCATGAAACATGAAGCGGAGAGACTGGTGGTCCCCTGATCAAGAGAATTTTGTCCAAAGTGGCGATTCTCTCAACTGAGGATGAGATGTGCGGAGACGGAGAGTTTGAGAAGGGTTTGTGATGAGTGTTCACTCATCAAGGCTGGGAGAGTAGAGAGGTAGGAAGGATGGTTGGGTGGATGGGTGGATCGATGAGTGGATGGATGGATGGATGGATGATGGATGGATGGGTGGATGGATAGATGGGTGGATCGATGAGTGGATGGATGGATGATGGATGGATGGATGGGTGGGTGGATGGATGGATGGATGAGTGGATGAATGAGTGTGTGGGTGGCTGCCTGAGTGGGTGGGGGGATGGATAAATGTTGGATAGAAGGTTTATGGGTAGGTAGATGGTGGGTGGACAAATGGATGGATGGGTGCATGCATGAATTGATAAAGAGTATAAAGGTGGCCAGTGCTGTGACTTCCCAGACCCTAGCTCATTTCACTTGTCAGTGGGATTCTCAATCATTGCAACAGTGATTGAAAAATATTGACTTCCGTATTGCAAAACAATATTGCCGCTATTCAGCCACTACTGTCTCCTGACCATGACCCCTTAGGGAAGTCAGGACTGAAATAAATGGAATGCACACCCCCGGACCCCGTCCTCAGTCACAGTAGCCGCTCCCCACAGAGCACCCTGAGAGGACTCGGGAGAAAAACAGGTTACTGGCCCCAGATAACTGAGGCGCACACCAAACGAATGACTTCAATGAGCCCAGACTCCTGCACGGAGCTTCCGGAGTGGGGCTGTGCTAAAGAACCCGCCTGCCAATGCAGGAGACAGAAGAGACGCAGGTTCGATCCCTGGGTCGGGAAGATCCCCTGGAGGAGGAAATGGCCACCCACTCCAGTATTCTCGCCTGGAGAATCCCGTGGACAGAGGAGCCTGGTGGGCTACAGTCCACGGGAGTTGCAAACAGTCAGTCATGACCGAGCAACTGAGCATGCACGCCACATGCATGGACTCGGGTGAGACACCCAAAGACATCATTTCTGCAAAGGGAAGGACTCTTGTTTATCTTGGTTTTGTATCTTTCTCTTCTGTTCCAAAGCCTCTGTCTGATCTGATCTTCACAACAAGTCATTGTCTACCTCTCACAAAGGAAATAAGCCAAACCGTCTGCATCCTTCACACCACATCTGTAACACCACTCACACACCAACATGTAATGAATTCCCAGAATCTGTAGCAGAGGCTGTGTTGTCAGTGAAATGTCCTCCCCGGTCCCCGGTTGCTTAGCAACCTTAAACAACCCAGAGTGGTACCCCGGGACCTTTCTCACACCGGTTGCTTAGCAACCTTAAACAACCCAGAGTGGTACCCCGGGACCTTTCTCACACCGGTTGCTTAGCAACCTTAAACAACCCAGAGTGGTACCCCGGGTCCTTTCTCACAGAACCTGTTTGATTCTTGCGAGCTCGCCATCAACAAGGGCTGGACACAGATCACCTCTGCTTGTCCAATCAGCCCCTGGACAATTTCCAGGGACTTGGGGCGGATTCTGTCTGCCTCGCACCGGCCCTCAGGGGTCTGTCTGCAAACCCCAAGATCAGAGATGACGCGTGTGTCGTATAGCCAGGGGGAGAGAAAGGGAGGGGGGCAGAAAGACTCCAAGAGAACCATACACATGTCATCTGTCCTTTCAGGAAGGAGAAGGGGAGGGCTCAGGCTGGTGTCGTTTATTAGATAGGAAGACGTCCTCATGGGGTGTTTCTCAAGGCAAGAAGAAGAGTCAGACACGACTGAGCGACTGGACCACGATGGAGTCCTTGTGGGCACAGCGGGTGGAGGAGAAGGCAGGAAAAACCGAGAGAATAGCATCGACACATATACGTGTGTGTGCGTGCTGAGTTCCTTCAACTGCGTCCAGCGCTTCGCGACCCTATGGAGCCCAACCAGTCTCCTGTGTCAGAGGAGATTCTCCAGGCAAGAACACTGGAGTGGGTTGCCACGCCCTCCTCCAGGGGATCTTCCCGACCCAGGGATCTTATCAGCGTCTTCTTACGTCTCCTGCGTTGGCAGGCGGGTCCTTTACCCACTGACCCACCTGAAAAGACCTGACCTCTATACACGACCGTGTGTCAAAACAGAGAGCTGGTGGGAAGCTGCTCCATAACCCAGGGAGCTGGGCTCGGGGCTCTGTGATGGCCTAGAGGGGTGAGGGGGGGTGGGAGGGAGGCTCAAGAGAGAGGAGATATATGCATATGGATCGCTGATTGATGATGTTGTTCAGCAGAAACTAACACAATATCATAAAGTGATTATCCTCCAATTTAAAAAGATCTTATGGTAAACCATAATGGAAAAGAATACTAAGAAAAGAATGTACATATCCGTATAACCCAATCGCTTTGCTGTACAACAGAAATGAACAATATTGTAAATCAGATTCTTAAGGAGGGGGGAATACCGGACCACCTTACCTGCCTCTTAATAAATCTGTAGGCAGGTCAAGAAGCAACAGCTAGAACCGGACCTGGAACAACGGACTGATTCCAAATTGGGAAGGGAGTACGTCAAGGCTGTATGTTGTCACCCTGCTTATTTAACTTATATGCAGAGTACATCATGAGAAATGCAGGGCTTGATGAAACACAAGCTGGAATCAAGTTTGCCGGGAGAAATATCAATAACCTCAGATATGCAGATGACACCACCCTTATGACAGAAAGCGATGAAGAACTAAAGAGCCTCTTGATGAAAGTGAAAGAGGAGAGTGAAAAAGCTGGCTTGAAACTCAACATTAAAAAAATTGAAGATCATGGCATCTGGTCCCATCACTTCATGGCAAATAGATGGGGAAACAATGGAAACAGTGAGAGACTTTATTTTCTTGGACTCCAAAATCACTGCAGATGGTGATTGCACCCATCAAGTTAATAGACACTTGCTCCTTGGAAGAAAAGTTATGACCAACCTGGACAGCATTTTAAAAAGCAGAGACATTACTTTGCCAACAAACGTCCATCTAGTCAAAGCTATATGGTTGACCCAGTAGTCATGTATGGATGTGAGAGTTGGACTATCAAGAAAGCTGAGCGCTGAAGAATTGATGCTTTTGAACTGTGGTGTTGGAGAAGACTCTTGAGAGTCCCTTGGACTGCAAGGAGACCCAACCAGTCCATCCTAAAGGAAATCAGTCCTGAATATTCATTGGAAGGACTGATGCTGAAGCTGAAACTCCAATACTCTGGACACCTGATGTGAAGAACTGACTCTTTGGAAAAGACCCTGATGCTGGGAAAGATTGAAGGCGGGAGGAGAAGGGGACGACAGAGGATGAGATGGTTGGATGGCATCACCAACTCGATGGACACGAATTTGAGCAAGCTCCAGGAGTTGGTGATGGACAAGGAGGCCTGGCGTGCTGCAGTCCATGGGGTCACAGAGAGTCAGACACGACCAAGCGACTGAACTGAACTGACCTCAACAACACTTCAGTACAAATAGATATGAAAAAAAAAATGATTCTGGTGCTCACTGTGTAGATTTGGGGTAGAAAGACTGTGGCAATTTGAGGAATGTTTTTGAGAAATGATGGAGAAGACAGCAAAGCCCGAAGATACTTGACTCATGTCTGCAAAGAAGGAAAAACCACCCTGAAAATACAGCCCAGCTTTGCATGCCTGGAGCAGGGAGGGCCCTTGCTAAAGCGACCTCCTGCTCCAGGAAACACCTTGCGAGTCTGTCTACAATCTTGTGACGGGCCACGTAGGCGAAGGGAAGTGAGAGATGAAGGCGGACTTATCGCAGCGGGCTCTAGTCACAGCCTCCACTTGGAAGCTGCCGGCCGGGGTACGGTTTGGCTTCGTGCCGATCGGCCAGGATTGTTCTCTGGGCGAACCCCGCCGGAGGGCTCTGAGCTCCTCGCCCCCAGAGAAAGTCCCCGTAAGGACCTTGGGCTGCTGCTGCCTGGGCTCCGTGCAGAGGAACCCTGTCCGCACCAGGAGGCCAGGTTCATCTCAGCTTCCTTCAAGAGCCCTGTGGTCCCTCCCGCCTTTGAAGCTCTCATCCTGTTCTCCTAAGGGGACTCCGCCCTCACCTCCGCAGGCTGTCTATCGCCTCTTGTCATCTTCCTTCAAAGGCCTGCCGTAAATCGTGGCTTTTCTGTACTTTGCTTGTGTACTGAAGATGCCGTTGGCATTGTTCAGCTGCTGTCATGTCCCACTCTCGGTGACCCCGTGGACTGTAGCCCGGCAGGCTCCTCTGTCCATGGGATTCTCCAGGCAAGGAGACTGGAGTGGGTGGCCATGCCCTCCTCCAGGGGAATCTTCCCCACCCAGGGATCGAACCCGAGTGTCTTGCATTGGCAGGCGGATTCTTTATCATTGAGCTACCACGGAAGCTCCTGGCTTGTACGAAGTGACAACTAGACCTGACTCAAAGACAGGTCCAAAGCTCCAGTCCTCTGGCCACCTGATGCAAAGAGCTGACTCATTGGAAAAGACCCTGGTGCTGGGAAAGATTGAGGGCAGGAGGAGAAGGGGGTGACGGAGGAAGCAATTTATGATGGGGACTCTGGGACACACCGTGTCAGATCCAAACTCCAGGGGAAGACAGAGGCTGCAAATACTAGTTTCCTGAACTTCTGGGAGGGGCTGGAAACTAAAGAACAGCCACATGGCTGGTATGTGTTCGAGTACCGCTAACTATTGGATGCTGAGGTTCAGGGGAGCTTCCCTGGTGAACAATATTCCATGCATATTGTGACACATTGATGCTGGCATGAATGGATGGATGGACAATTGAATTGGTGGATGGTTGGGTAACTGAATTGGTGGACAGATGGATGGATGGATAATTGAATTGGTGGATGGATGGATGGATTATGGATAATCGAATCGGTGGATGGATGGATGGATGGATGGATAACTGAGTTGGTGGATGGATGGATGGATGGAGAATCAAATTGGTGGATGGATGGATAACTGAATTGGTGGATGGATAGATGGGTGGATGGATGGATGGATGGATGATGGATAATTGAATTGGTGGATGGATGGATGGATGGATGATTGAACTACTAGATGGATGGGTGGGTGGATGGATAATTGAACTAGTGGACTGTTGAATAATTGAATCGGTGGATGGATGGATAACTGAGTTGGTGATAGATGGATGGACAAATGAACTGATGGATGGATGGATGGACATGGACGGACGGATGAATTGAGGGACAGACGTGTGGACTAATGGACTGTGCCCAGTTTCTTCTTCTGTCCTGGGGAAGCTACTCCTATATCATGACCTTTTTCTGCCGTAGGCTCACCCTGGACTCCTTACCTTATGGGACAGCTCCATTAAGGCTGCAGGTGTCTCCGACTCTGACTCCAACTCCAACTGGACTCACTTGCCTCCTTCCTACTCCAGAGTGTCCCTTCCGCTGTTGGTTTCCTCTGGCCACCTCACCCGGTGGCCAGAGCCTGGGACCTCAGGCTCCCTCATATCCCCGTAATCCAACCGGACACCCCTTGATCAAGCTGTGAGTCCTTCATTCCATCCTCCTCCTCCTCTCCCCACCTTCGACACGGCAGCCGCCTCCACCCGCACCCCACACTGCGGATCCTGGTGTGAACCCTCCTGGGAACACTGAGTCATGATAACCGTGGGGGATGTCACAGGCCCGCAGCATAAAGTCTTCACATGAGAGCGTGGGTGGGGGAGGACATCCGAGCCTGACTCAGCGTCGCCGTTACTGTGAGAGCCTCCTCGGCATCCTGTGTGTGCCTGAGGGCTGTCTCCAATGTCAGGTCCCCTGCAGCCAGAAGCATCCACTGCACACACACCTTTGACACCTACAGGGACGGTGTGTGTGTGTGCAAGCTCAGTCACTCGGTCATGTCCGTCTCTCTGCGACCCCCTGGACTGTAGCCCGCCAGGCTCCTCTGTCCATGGGATTCTCCAGGCAAGAATACTGGACTGGGTTGCCATGCCCTGCTCCAGGGGATCTTCCCCACTCAGGGATCGAAGCTGCGTCTCCTGGGTTAGCAGGCAGATTCTTTACCAACTGAACCACCAGGGAAGCCCCTTGCTTGGGTGTCGTGAAGATTTAACCTGAATCAAAGACAGGTCTCTTTTTGCCTCTACGATGGAGAGTTCCAACTTTGAGGATGCGTGGATGCTTAGTCTGTCAGTCGCGTCTGACTCTGTAGCCTCGCCAGGCTCCTCTGCCCATGGAATCCTCCAGGCAAGAATACTGGAGTGGGTTGCCATGCCCTCCTCCAGGGGAATCTTCCCGACCCAGGGATCGAACCTGCATCTCCTGCATTGGCAGGTGCGTTCTTTACCACTAGCGCCACCTTGGGGAGCTGCCACACAAACGTATGGAATACAACTTACACATATGCTTTTGTATATCTGTGGGAAAATCATTCCATAGGATGAATTAGCAACATCAACATCGAGACTGCAGATTCAAAGAGAATGTGGGCACATTGAAAATGGTATGTAATAGAATTTGCCCAGCCTCCTTTGGAAAATCAGATGAACTTGTGCAACCAACACCAGCAGAGCAGAGACTGTATTCTCTGCTCTGTCTTGCATTCGCAGGGTGACTTTTTATTGTGCTGCGTCGTAGTCAGGTACGGATGTGAGGGCTGGACCAAGAAGGAGGCTGAGGGCTGAAGAACTGATGCTTTTGAACTGTGATGTTGGAGAAGACTCCTGAGAGTCCCCTGGACTGCAAGGAGATCCAACCAGTCCATCCTAAAGGAAATCAGTCCTGGGTGTTCATTGGAAGGACTGGTGCTGAAGCTGAAACTCCAATCCTTTGGCCACCTGATGCAAAGAACTGAGTCGTTGGAAAAGACCCTGATGCTGGGAAAGATTGAAGGCGGGAGGAGAAGGGGACGACAGAGGATGAGATGGTTGGATGGCATCACCGACTCGATGGACATGGGTCTGAGCAAACTCTGTGAGACAGTGGAGGCAGGGAGGCCTGGCGTGCTGCAGTCCATGGGATCCCAAAGAGTCGGACACGACTTTCAACTGAACAACAAACAGCATGAGAAATTGCATTAAAAGTTCTGGACTAAATAAAGAATTGATCTAACAAGAGACTGAGTTGCAGACGGCAGATTCCATCAATCGGGAAATGTTCGTGGGAAACGACCGGGCTGATGCTTTTGCTAGGGATGGATAATTCTTTAGAAGTGCTGGCTTCAAAACCAGACCAAAGGATCAATATAAGGGAGCTCTCTCCAGTTCGTTAAGGAGGTGCATGCGCCACCTGGTGGAAAGGAGTGGTTCTGACTAAAGTTTTGAGATTTCCTGGTGGCTGAGTGGTAGAGAGTCCACCCACAATGCGGGAGACACAGGTTCAATCCCTGGGTGGGGAAGATCCCCTGGAGGAAGGCATGCCCACACACTCCAGTATTCTTGCCTGGAGAATCCCATGGACAGAGGAGCCTGTTGGGCTACAGTCCATGGAGTCACAAAGAGTTGGACGTGACTTAGTGAGTGAAACAAAAACAACAGTCTCGAGAGGCATGGATCTGTGAGGTGGATGGACAGAGGGGTGGCCCGATGGGCAGATGGAGAGGTGGGTGACTGGGTGCACATACAGATTCCCAGATGGATGGATGCATGGACACAGATGGGTAGGTGGATGGATGGATAGTCAGACTAATGGATGGTTGGATGCATGAATGAATGATTGGATGGATGGATGGGTAGATGGATGGGTGTATAGATGGATGGATGATGGATGGATTGATGGATAGATGGATGGGTAGATAGATGGATGAATGGATAGATGGATGGGTGGATAGATGGACAGATGGATGGGGGTAGATGTATAATAGATAGATGGATAGGTGGATGATGGATAGATGGATAGATGGACGGGTAGATAGATGGATGGATAGATGTATAGATGGATGGGTGGATAGATGAACAGACGGATGATGGATGGATAAATGGAAAGGTGTATAGATGGACAGATGGATGGGGGGTGGATGTATAATGGATAGATGGATGGGTGGATGATGGATAGATGGATGGATGGATAGATGGACAGATGGATGGGTGGATAGATGTATGATGGATAAATGGGTGGATGGATCATGGATAGATAGATGGGTGGATGGATGGATGGAGGGATGGATGGGTAGAGAGATGGATGGATGGAGGGATGAATGGATAGAGAGATGGATGGGTAGATAGATGAATGGATGACAGATAGATGGATGGGTGTATAGATAGACAGATGGGTGGTTGGATGGATGGATGATGGATGGATAAATAGATGGATGAATAGATGGATGGATGGATAGATGAGTGGACGGTTAGTTAGATGGATGGGTGGGTGGATGATGAATGGATAGATAATGGATGATGGATAAATGGATGATGGATAGATGGATGAATTGATGGGTGGATGGATGGATGGATGGATGGATGATAGATGGATGGGTAAGTGCATGGATGAGTGGATGACTGGATGGGTAGATGGATGGATTGATGGATGGTGGGTGGATGGTGGATAATGTATGGATAAATGGATGGATGAATAGATGGATGGATGGATGCTTAGATGGATGGATGGGTGGATGATGTATGGATGGATGATGGATAGATGGATGGATGGATGATGGATGGATGGATGATGAATGGATAAATGGATGGATGAATAGTTGGATGGATGGATGGGTAGATGGATGATGGATGGATCATGGATGGATCATGCATGGATGAACGATGGATGGGAAAATGGATGGATGATGGATAGATGGATGAATTGAGTGGATGGATGGATGGTGGATGGGTTGTTGGATAAGTGGATGGATGGATGGATGGATGGAGGGATGGATGAATGGATGGATAGATGAATGGATGGCTGGGTGGATGGATGGATGGATGGATGAATTGAGTGGATGGGTGGGTTGTTGGATGAGTGGATGGATGGAGAGGTGGATGGACAGATGGATGGATGGATTGCTGGTTGAGTGGATGGATGAGTCAACAGATGTTTGGACAGATGGGTAGATGAATGGATGGATGAACAGATCCATCCACAGAGGCAGACAGATGTTGGATGGGGGCTACGTGTAGAAACAGCACAGTCTGCTCTGACGGCCATCCTCAGATCAGTCATCCTCAGATTGGTCATCCTCAGATCAGTCATCAGTGGTCCGACCAGCACCATCTTGGTTGTTTTAGGTACAATTAATCTTCAGGTCCAGGGTCAGTTTGTTCCCATTCCTCGAGGCCAGTTCTCAGATCTGCGGCAGCTGATGTCAAGGCTACAGCCTGGCCCTCACGTTGCTCACCTCTCCTCCTGGCAGGGGCGTCAGTATCCACAGGGCAGCTCACGGGACGTGGCTCAGAGCTTCGACAGCTCTTGCGTGCGTGCTCAGTCGTTAAGTCGTGTCCGGCTCTTTGCGACCCCCATGGACTGTAGCCCACCAGGCTCCTCTGTCCATGGGATTTTTCCAGGCAAGAGTACTGGAGTGGGCTGCCGTTTCTGACTTCCCTATAGCCCTTCAGGAGGAATGAAAGGTACTTGACTATGCTTAATGAGTCAACTATTATAATTTAGTCTTGCTTGACTGATTTTGGGTGGTTCTGCATGTTCTTACTTCTCTGATTAAACTTATTCTTCGGCTAAAGCTTATTTTATTTTATACAGACAGAAGGCAGGCAGAGGACATGGGGGACAAGGACCATAGATTGTTGCTCCGTTTCAAAGGGACACCGGAGATAACCAGCAAACTGCACAAAGCCTGCGGACAGACCTGGAGCAGATCCTTCCTGGGAGCACTCGGAAGGAACCAAAATGCACCCACGCCTTGATTTCAGACTTCTGGTCTCCAGAACAGCGAGGGCGTACCTTTCTGTTCTCCTTGGGGTAGCAGCTTACAGCAGCCCTCGGAAACGAATCGAGTGATAAGATTTAAGCACAGAATGTAAATCATTGTCTGCATGGGGTGGAGAGGCATGATTTACTGTGATTGGTTGTTGTTCAGTCGCTAAATAGTGCCCAAGTCTCTGCGACCCCATGGACTGCATCACGCCAGGCCTCCCTGTCCTTCACCAACTCCCAGAGTGTGCTCAGATTCATGTCCATTGAGTCGGTGATGCCATCCAACCATCTCATCCTCTGTCGCCCCCTTCTCCTCCTGCCTTCAATCTTTCACAGCATCAGGGTCTCTTCCAATGACTTGGCTCTTCGCATCAGGTGGCTAAAATATTGGAGCTTCAGCTTCAGTCCTTCCAATGAATATTCAGGGTTGATTTCCTTTAAGATGGACTGGTTTGATCTCCTTGCTGTCCAAGGGACTCTCAAGATAGTTCGCCAGCATCAATTCTTCGGTGTTCAACCTTCTTTATGGTTCAACTCTCACATCCATACGTGACTAGCTTTGAATACAGGCCTTTGTTGGTAAAGTGATGTCTTTGCTTTTTAATATGCTGTCTAGGTTTGTCATAACTTTACTTCCAAGGAGTAAATGTGTTTTAATTTCATGGCTGCAATCCCAGTCTGCATTGATTATGGAGCGCAAGAAAATAAAACCTGTCACTGTTTCCACTTTTCCCCATCTATTCACCGTGAAGTGATGAGGCTAGATGCCATGATCTTAGTGTCTTGCTGTGGTTACTGATCACTTAATGTCCATATGCTTATTCTAGATGTATTCATCATGTATGGCTGTGTAATAAATGACTTCAGACTTAGAAGCTTTTAAACAACAGACATTTGTCATCCCCCAGTTTCCCTAAGTTGAAATCCAAGCACACATTCCTAACAGGGTCTTCTCCTCAAGGGCTCACAAGCCTGAGATCAAGCTAATAACCAGGGCTGCTGGGGGTGGGGGGGTCTCTCCTTGGGGATGTGGGTCTCTCTTCCAAGCTCGGTGATTGTTGGAAGAATTTCAGTTTCTTGTATTGGAGCATTAAGAAAACCTCATCACCCAGAAGCCACCTGCCAATACCTGGCAAGAGGTCTCTTTTCACTTTGCTTCCTCGAAGGCAACCAGGCTGTGTTTCTGCCATTTCAAAGCTTGCTGACCCCGACACCTGATTAGGTCAGGCCCACCTAGACTACTCTCTCATTTCATTAGCTTGACAGCATCAATACCTTCACCACTCCGAAGCCACATGCCCATCCCTGCCAAATGGCTTCTTTTTCCACCAGGCAATTGGCTTCCTCGAAGGCAACCAGGCTGTATTTCTGCTGTTTCAAGTAGTTTGGACCCCGACACCTGATTAGGGCAGGCCCACCAAGAATAACTTCTCATTTCATTAGCTTGATCTACAGATGATAGACTTTAATTTCAATTGTATAATTCCTTCAGCTTTGCAATATCACCCTGGAAGTAACAGTGAATCCTATTCCCATTCCCCGTCATGCTCAATGAGAGTGAGATTTACATACCTGGCATTTATCACTCCTCAACAGAGGATTAAGGCTACAGGTCACTGGGGACTTTGTTTTTGTGTTTCTGGGGAACATTCCATGGAGGGATATTTTGCTGAAAAATGTAAAAGGACTTTCTTTGAATATTTCCCAGATTATCGCAATCGTCCTTGAGTCTTGCTGGTCCCAAAGAAGTGAGTATCTCATGTCTTAATTCGCTTTGCTTGGTAATTGGCAGTTTCCAAATTTAACTGGTCCCCAGGGATATATTTTTGCCTGAAAAATCTCAGGAACAGAGGAGCCCGGTGGGGTTACAGTCCAAAGGGCCGCAAAGGGCCGGACATGACTGAGCAGTGGGTTGCCGTTTCCTTCTCCAGGGGATCTTTCTGACCCAGGAATTGAACCCGGGTCTCCTGCACTGCAGGAAGATTCTTTACCGACTGAGTTACGAGGGAAGTCATTTTATTTATACCATAAAATGACCCAAATGTATTATTACACATAAGATATATATTACATGTAAAGTTACGCAAAAGTTCATTATTTTTGAAATGGGTTATATATAACACCGGCTTCCCAGGTGGCATAGTGGTAAAGAAACCACCTGCCAATGCAGGAGACACAAGAGACACAGGTTTCACCCCTGCGTCAGGAAGATCCTCTGGAGGAGGGCATGGCAGCCCACTCCAGTATTCTTGCCTGGTGAATCCCATGGACAGAGGGGCCTGTCAGGCTACAGTCTAGGGGGTCGCAAAGAGTCAGACACAACTGAGCGGCTGAGCACACACATATATAACACATAAAGTATATTATATATTTATATTTTATATATTAAGCAATTTAAAATAATAAAATACATAGATGTATAACAAAAATATAAAATAATAATTAGGCAATTTGTGCTATTTTCAGATATCCTTAAAAACAAGCCTGAAATAAATGTTAAAATGTAAAAATGTTCAATATTAAAACACTAGATATTTACACTAGCACTATATTACATAAGTATGTGTAGTTACATCACGGGAAGTGAAAGTTGCTCAGTTGTGTCTGACTCTTTGCGACACCTATACTCCACGGAATTCTCCAGGGCAGAATACTGGAGTGGGTATCCATGCCCTTCTCCAGGGCATCTTTCCAACCCAGGGATTGAACCCAGGCCTCCGGCATTGCAGGCGGATTCTTTCCCAGCTGAGCCACCAGAGAAGCCCAAGAATACAGGAGAGGGTAACCCATCCCTTCTCCAGGGGATCTTTCCCACCCAGGAATCCATCCGAGGTCTCCTGCATTGCAGGCGGACTCCTCATCAATGGAGCCAGGAGGGAAGCCCCGTTACATGATGTGTATGTTACATTATAGCATAATATAACAAGGTCATACGACCAAACCATACTTATAAGGAATAAAATCAGTAGTTAATAAATATGTATTTATCATAGTTCATAATGAAGTGATGTTATATCTCATGCACGACGCATAACTGTTAACAGCAGTGTACTGCAAACAGCCGGCCTGAGTCCCGAGTCTGGCGCCTTCACCCTGCGGCCCCAGGTGGGGCCTCTTCCTGGACCTGAAAACAGGCAGCAGGGTTGGGGGCGGGGGCGGGGCGGGGCGGGGTGGGGGAAGGGCGCGGCGAGCTCGCGCACGCGCACCGCAAAGGCCGGGCCGGCCAGCCCCACCCACCGCCGCCCCGGAAGTCCCGCCTCTCGGGGGCGGGGCCATGGCCAGGAGGAGAAACCTGGACCCGCCGCGCGGCCAGCTTCCGCGGGCCCGAGCGGCGGAAGCGGAAATGCGTCACAGGGGCGGGCGGCGGTGGCAGAGGCGGCGGCAGCGGGTCGCGTCTGGGGCGCCTCCGGCGGACGGTGGCGGCGGCGGCGGCGGCGCCGGGCGGGGAGGCCGGGCCTGCCGGCGTCGTCGGGGGCCCGCGGGAGCGCTGGGGCCGGGGCGGCGGCGGCCTGGTACGTGGACGGGGCCCCGCCCGCCGGGCGCGGGAGATCCCGGGGTGTCGGGGGGCCGGGGTCTGCCGGGGCCGGGGGGCCGGGGAGAGCGGACCCGCGGGGCGGGCGGCCGGGGCGCGGGTCTCGTGGGCCTGCGGGCTTCTGGAGTCGAGAGCCTTTGAGGGGTCTGGGAACGGGAGGCCTGGGGGTGACGGAGAGCTGGGGGCCGAGGGCTGCGGGGGGTCTCCCGAGGCGGGCAGGGCGGGTGTCTCGTGGGCCTGCGGGCCTGGGGGTGACGGAGAGCTGGGGGCGGGGGGCGGCGGGGGTCTCGTGGGCCTGCGGACTTGTGGGCGGGGAGCCTGGGGACTTGGGGGCGCGGGCTTTGGGGGTCGAAACCCTTTGAGGGGCCTGGGGGTGACGGAGTGCCCAGGGTCAAGGTCTGCGGAGGTCTCCCGGGGCGACCGGGGCAGGGGCCTCGTGGGCCTGCGAACTTGGCGACGGGGACTTCAGGGGTCGAAAGCCTTTGAGGGGCCTGGGGGTGACGGAGAACCGGGGGCTGCCGGGGCGCGGGTCTCGTGGGCCTGTGGACCTGGGGGCGAGGGGCCTGGGGGTCGGCCGGAGCGCGGGTCTCCTGCGTCTGCGGACTTGGGGGTGGGCGCCTGGGGACTTGGGGGCGCGGGCTTCGGGGGTCGAAAGCCTTTGAGGGGCTTGGGAGTGACGGACAACCGGGGTCTGCGGGGATCTCCCGGGGGTGTTGAGAGCGGGGGTCTCCTGGAGGGGGCGGGGGGCGGGGGAGGGGACAAAGCCGATTGAGCAGAGGAGGTGAGGTCACCAGTGAGCTGCGTGGGTGGGGGGGTGGCGGGGGTTGGTGGACAGGGCCCGTGCAGGCGAATGGGAGTCCACCAGGGTCGCAGGTAAGCAGGCTGTACCGGGGTGGGGGGTGAAGCTAGGGGTTACTGGAGGTTGGAGGGGGTTACCGGGGCCACAGGGGGCGGCTGGGGAGAGAGAAGGTGGGAGATGGGGCGGTGGGGTGAGTATTTAGAGGGTGAATGCGATGGGGATCGTGTAGGGGCTGCCTGGGGTGTGTTGGCAGCGGGGGGTGGGTGGTGCAGTGCAGCGAAGGGGGGCTGGAGGTCGTCCCCAGGGTGCAGGGGCAACTGGGCGACCAGGGGAAATGGGAATCTCCAGGGTTCCTGGTAGGCAGTGGGCTTCCGGAGTCTCTGACTCAAGCTCTCTCTGAGGTCTTCGAGGTTTTCTGCGGGTGGAGGGGGGCTGTCGCCACTGCCAGCCCAGGCTGAGCCCCCTCAGGGTGCCCCAGACTCGGACAGGTGGCTCTTCCCTCCAGCTGGGACCCCTCCACCCTAGTCCCTGTGGCTTCTCTCAGGTCTGGGGGGGTGTGTGTGCTTAGTCGCTCAGTCGTGTCTCTTTGTGACCCCATGGACTGTAGCCCACCAGGCTCTTCTGTCGGTGGGATTCTCCAGGCAAGAATACTGGAGTGGGTTGCCATGCCCTCCTCCAGGGGATCCTCCTGACCCAGGGTTGAACCCGGGTCCGGGTAGGAAGCTCAGAGCCATCTGGTGGGCGGGCACACAGCCCAAGGCCACCTCTGTTACTGTTTGGTGTCCGTGGGTCAGGTCTGGCTGGCCCTGCTTTGCGGAAGTAGGCACCGGTCCGACCGGTAGGGAGAAGCTGGTTGAGGAGGAGGAGAGTGCAGTTAGCTCCCCGTCCGCGGCTTCCGAGAGGCCCCGCTGCTTTGATGGTTTTATCTGGGCACAGAGAAGGTGCTTCTGCCCACGGTGGAGATATTGAAGTCAACGGTCCTCAGCCGTTTTCTCAGCCTGAAAGTTGCTTCCTGTTTCTGCGGGCTTCCTCCTGCACAGACCTTCCCAGGTGCTTGTGGGGGCTGTCCCTTCCCCAGTGAGGCATCTGCAGCCTCCAGTGGAGGTGGCCTGTCCCCCACACCCCAAGGGCAGGGACCCCACCCATCTGGGCTCCCGCCACCCCAACCCTGGTGGAGCTGCCTCCGGGTATTGGGGGCAGCTCAGTGCTGAAGGAGGCTTGGGGCAGGCAAGTGTACCTAAAAGTTTTGCAAACCCAGTTTTTTTCCCTGTATTTGTGTAATCTGATTAAAAGGGCCCACATCTCCGGGGCTGGGGCTTCCCTGGTGGTTCAGACAGCAAAGCATATCTGCCTGCAATGCAGGGCACCCAGCTTCGATCCCTGGGTTGGGAAGACCCCCCCACTGGAGAAGGGAACAGCAGCCCACTGCAGTATTCCGGAGAATTTCACAGACAGAGGAGGCTGGTGGGTTACGGTCCACAGGGTGGCAGAGAGTCTGACACAACTGAGCGACTAACCCTGAGGGGCCTTCCCTGAGGCAGTGGCCAGTGTCAGGCACGGCTGAGGGCAGACGGGCCTCCCTGCCCCGGGCCGCGTGCTGGCCAGCCTGGGGGCAGGACACGCGGCTGGCCGTGAAGACGCAGCGTGCGCGTCTTGTGTTTCAGGCCCGACGTCCCGGCTATGGCCGCGGCCACCATCGTGCACGACACGTCTGAGGCGGTGGAGCTGTGCCCGCCCTACGGCCTGTACCTGAAGCCCATCACGAAGATGACCATCAGCGTGGCGCTGCCGCAGCTGAAGCAGCCGGGCAAGTCCATCTCCAACTGGGAGGTGATGGAGCGGCTGAAGGGCATGGTGCAGCACCACCAGTTCTCCACGCTGCGCATCTCCAAGAGCACCATGGACTTCATCCGCTTCGAGGGCGAGGTGGAGAACAAGAGCCTCGTCAAGTCCTTCCTGGCCTGCCTGGACGGCAAGACCATCAAGCTGAGCGGCTTCTCCGACATCCTCAAGGTGCGTGCCGCCGAGTTCAAGGTCGACTTCCCCACGCGCCACGACTGGGACTCCTTCTTCCGCGATGCCAAGGACATGAACGAGACGCTGCCGGGCGAGCGGCCGGACACCATCCACCTGGAGGGGCTGCCCTGCAAGTGGTTCTCGCTGAAGGAGTCGGGCTCGGAGAAGCCGAGCGAGGAGGTGCTGGTGCGCGTGTTCGAGCGCTTCGGTGAGATCCGCAACGTGGACATCCCCATGCTGGACCCCTACCGCGAGGAGATGACGGGCCGCAACTTCCACACCTTCAGCTTCGGCGGCCACCTCAACTTCGAGGCCTACGTGCAGTACCGCGAGTACGCCGGCTTCATCCAGGCCATGAGCGCGCTGCGCGGCATGAAGCTCATGTTCAAGGGCGAGGACGGCAAGGCCGTGGCCTGCAACATCAAGGTGCGGGGGAGTCCGGAGGAGGGGGCGGCGGGCTGCTCCCCGAAGGGCCTCGGACACGGGGAGGGCTGCCTGGGGCCCCCATGCTGCGGGCGCAGAGTCTGTGTCTCAGGAAACGTGGGGAGAAGGGGGCACTCTCTCGCAGCCCTGGCCAGGCGATCCCCAGCCCGCCTTGAAATGAGACGGCGGTTTGTAGCATCATGGCCGCGGACTCTGGCTGGTGCTGGCTTTCCATGCCAGCCTGGTGGAGGAGTGGGGCCCCTCGGGGCTGCGAGCTGGGCCCGGGAGCTGGGTGGTGAAAGCAGCTGGCCATGGAGTCGGGGGCGCCCCGCTGCAGGAAGGGGAAGGGGCCACGCTCTGGCAGGCACCGGGGCAGGCAGGGCTGGCCTCTCGACGCGCTCGTGTTTCCAGCAGAAGGGGCCCTCCCGGAAGGGGTGGGGTCCTGAGCGCTCCTTTCGAGCCTCCCCCACCCCCAGCCCCAACGTCCCTCCGGTCCAGGGCGTTTGGGGGTTTGGGGGCCTGCTGTCTGCGGTGAGCCTGAGGCAATTCGCCTGGTGGGCGCGGGGCCGTCTGCACGCGCAGGATGGTGCAAACTCGTTCTGACCCTGCCCCCCCCTGCCTCCGAAGGTCTCTTTCGATTCCACCAAACACCTGAGTGACGCCTCCATCAAGAAGCGGCAGCTCGAGAGGCAGAAGCTTCAGGAGCTGGAGCAGCAGCGGGAGGAGCAGAAACGGCGAGAGAAGGAGGCGGAGGAGCGGCAGAGGGCGGAGGAGAGGTGCGTGCTGCCGCGGCTGGGCTCCGCGTGCCTCAGTGCGTGTGCGTCCGCGGGCTTCGGTGCGCGTGCGTCCATGGGCTTCGGTGCGCGTGCGCGCGTGTCCCCTCGGACTCTGCGGCCCGGCCCCGCGCTGCCAGGGACCCGGCCTTCCCGCTGAGCCTCCCTGGGCGCCGTGCACGACCCTGCTGACACGGACATGGGATTTTTGTCCATGTTGCAGGTTTTTTGCGTTCAGGTTGAAGCTGCTTTAAAAGTGAAGTAGGGATGTGAGGGCGTTGCCGGCTTTTCCCAATAAGAGACGTTTAGGAGCCCTGTAAAGTAACTGAGATTCAGGCGTCTTGGGTCACTGACGCTTGTTTCCACTTTTGTGTTCTGGCACTAGTGGTAAAGAGCCTGCCTGCCGGCCAGTGCAGTAAACTTAAGAGAATTCAGGCCTGATCTCTGGGTTGGGAAGACCCCCTGGAGATGGGAAAGGCAGTCACTCCAGTATTCTTACCTGGAGAATCCCATGGCCAGGGGAGCCTGGTGGGTGCAGTCTGCGGTGCCCCAGAGAGTGGGACAGGACTGAGGGGACCCAGCACAGCGCGTTGTGAGCTCTCCAGGCGAGCTGACCAGCGTGGTGGGCTGGGTTTTGGAAAGGGAGCAGTTCTTGGTGCTCCATCGTGACTCCTGCACTTGGACGTTTCTTCCCCGCACTTGTCTGTGTGTGTCGGTGATGGGCGAGGTTTCTCTCGTGTGTCCACAGAGCGTCGAGTCTCAGGCGAGCGTGGTCCGGGGTTCATTCCTCCCCGCCTGTGTGTGTGTCTGGGCTGACCTGACTTGGTGTCGCTCTGGCCTCGGGGCCTCTGTGCGGTTCCCGTTTGGTTCCGATGATGACTAACGCAGATTCGGGCCTGTCTCTGGGGTCAGCGCTTCCCCTCTCTGCCCCCTGAACCCAGTTCCAGGGCGGCAGGTGCCGGCGATGCTGCCGGCCTCCGTGCAGGCAGCCGGCGAGGGTGTGCACGGGGGTCGGGGTTCAGGAGCCTGGAGCGAGGCCGTGGCTGCAGAGGGGACAGACGCCCGGAGAGGGCGGGGTGTCCCGGCCGCGTCCTGGTGGCGGCCCGCGTGAGGGGAGCCGTTAGGACCTCACACTGGACGAGGCCCCGGGGGTCGGCGTGCCCACCGCAGGCAGAACTGGGGAGTGTTGCGGGATGCGGACCACAGGTCCTGGTCCCAGGCAGGCCTCGTCCTCTCTGCCACGATCGACCATGTCCGCCGCCCCTGAGCTGGGCGTCACAGAGGTTACCCCACAGCCTTTCTAGTGTCTCGGGACATGCGCTTCCCTCCACCTTCACATGAACATCGGGAAAACCGCTCTGAGGGTGGCCTTTGAGTTCAGGCAGCAAGGGGTGTCCTGGTGGGGACTCCAGCTCATAGCCCGCGGGGCGGTACCTCCAATGTGGCCAAGGAGGCTGGGCAGGGCTTGCCTGGGATGAAACGGCCTGCGGGCGCCCGGGAGGCCCACGGGTGTGCAGGGCTGTGTGTCCAAGCCCAGTTGGCCTCACTGTTAGCCCGCGGGCTGGCCCGGGAGCCTGGGCGGCTGTCCTTCGTCAGGGGCGAGTGAGTTTGGGTCCTTCGCTGCTAATGATGTACAGCGTGGCCTGCAACATTTATGTTCCTGGTCCTGGGCCCTTAGCTGGACAGGTGAGGGCCCTGGGCACTCAGGGCCCCTGAGCGGCAGCTCCTGACCAATCCCTGGTGCGGGAGACCTTCCGGTGTGTGGCCTGCTGGATGCCAGAGTCCTTGCGAGCTGCCTCGCTTCCCTGCATGGCCTGACCTCCACGACTGGGGCTTGGGTCCTCCGGCCTCCTTGTCCATGCTGTTTCTCTGCTGACCTGGCTCTTCTGCCGGGTCTCCTTCCTGGCCTTGGTGTCCCCGTGCCGTGTGCTGTCCAGGGCGGCCTTGCCTCTCCGCCGTGCCTGCCCTGCTGCTGACCTGAAGGTTAAATCTGAGGGGGTTCGAGTCGTCCGTGAGGACACACTCATTGGTTTTCCTGCCCCTGGAGGTCTGGATCCCTCCCAGTCATGCTGGGGTCCTCATTACTGTGTGTGTAAAGGGTGCTGTTGGGTCTGGACTGGCCAGCACAGCGCGGGTGTTTACGGAACCCCCACCGTCCGCAGGTGGTGTCTACGTGGTGACTTCACGGGTTTCCACAGACGGTGTGTGCTGTGGGGGCTCCTCCATCGGGGGACACCCCCCTCCCCAGAGCAAGCCAGTTGGGCCGTGTGTCACTGAGCGTGTGCCTTTTCTGCAAGTCCTCACGAAAGCTCGTGCAGTGCGTCCTCTCGGGGGCTTCCAGTAGCTGGGTGCTTCTGGAGCCTTCCTGCCACTGGGTGCATTCCTGCTCCCCTCCAGCTCTGGGGCTGGGGGCTCAGGGTGGGGAAGCCCGGGGCGGGGGTCTCTTGTGCAGTGGGCGTAGGCCTTGTCCAGCGTCCTGGCTGTGCCAGTGTGGTGCCAGTGTTGGAGGGCCTCCTCCCTGCGCCACTCCCGGTTCGTCTGCTGTGGTCCCTGCAGGAGCAGGTGATCTGCTGGAAAACTCCACTTCCCAGGCGTCCGCCTGTCCCTGCGTTTGTTCAGGTGCCTGGGCTGGGGTCGAGTTTAGCCAGGCTGTCCCTGGAAACACGGGGTGGAGAAGCCTCGCCCTCTGCGCCCCGCGCTCCTGGGGTCCTCGGCCACGGCTGACATGTCTGCGCGGACAGAGCGCTAAGGAGCTGAGCGCCGCGATCGCCGGCCCAGGCCGCCTTGCTGGACGGCCCCTTGGCCCTCACGGAGCCCGCGTGTCCCGCCCCCTCGCAGGAAGCAGAAGGAGCTGGAGGAGCAGGAGCGCGAGCGGAAGCGCGAGGAGAAGTTGCGGCGGCGCGAGCAGAAGCAGCGGGACCGCGAGCTGCGGCGCAGCCAGAAGAAGCTGGAGAAGCTGCAGGCGGAGGAGCAGCGCAAGCTGCAGGAGAGGATCCGGCTGGAGGAGCGCAAGCTGCTGCTGGCACAGCGCAACCTGCAGTCCATCCGGCTAGTGGCCGAGCTGCTGAGCCGCGCCAAGGTACGGGACGCCCCGCCCTTGGGAAGCTCCGCCCCGGGAAGCCCCGCCCACAGGGCCTGCCAGCCTATGGGGTGCCCCACCCATGGGGAAGCCCCGCCCACAGGGCCTGCCAGCCTATGGGGTGCCCCATCCATGGGGAGGCCCCGCCCACAGGGGGGCTGCCAGCCTATGGGGTGCCCCACCCATGGGGAATGACCCGCCCACAGGGGCTGCCAGCCTATAGGGGTGCCCCACCCATGGGGAAGCCCCGCCCACAGGGGCTGCCAGCCTATGGGGTGCCCCACCCACAGGGACTGCCAGCCTATAGGGGTGCCCCACCCATGGGGAAGCCCCGCCCACAGGGGCTGCCAGCCTGTAGGGATGCCCCACCTGGGGAAGCCCCGCCCACAGGGGCTGCTAGCCTCTAGGGGTGCCCCACCCACGGAGAAGCCCCGTCCACAGAGACTGACAGCCTATGGGATGCCCCGCCCACAGAGGCTGCCAGCCTTTGGGGAAGCCCCGCCCACAGGGGGCTGCCAGCCTATAGGGATGCTCTACCCTGGGGGAAGACCCGCCCATGGGGGGCTGCCAACCCATAGAGATGCCATACCCTTGTGGATGCCCGGGTACTCAGGGGGGCTCAGCCCTTGAGACGCCCCGTCCCGAGGGAGGCCTGGCCTTCGCAGACACTCCGGTTCTCGCTGGCGCCTGGCTCAAGCCCCGGGGTGGCTTTCGTCGCGGGGGACCGTGGTTGCAGCACCCCGTGTCGCCCCGGGCCTGGGCTGTGCCGTGAGGAAGCGGCAGCGCTGTGGGTCCGGGTTCCCGCGCCCGGATGGCTGGCCGCACAGCCTCAGGGTGGCCGGGTTCCGCGATTCTCCCCACGCTGTGGCCACGGTGCCAGTATCCCTCAGGCCAGGCGTCCCTGACAGCCTGGGAGGACGGGGCGGAGCCCAGACTTGGCGCGGTCCTCGGAGCCGGGCCGTGCGCCCGCCCCCACCGCCGCGAAGCAAGCGGGTCCCTGCCGCTCCATGCGGGTAGCGCGCGTGGAGCCCGGGCAGGTCAGGCAGGCGCAGGGCGATCCTCACCTGACGTCTGGTTACAGTTGTGACTAGTCTGCGGGAAGGAGAGTGGGGTGCGTGCCGAGACCTATGGCCGTGTGTTCTTGTTGTGTGGTGAACACTGAAGACCCTGATCAGGCTGGGCCTCCGCACCTCCCACACCCACGCGGGACGTCAGCTGCCCGGGCCATAATCTGGGGCCCACGTGGCAGGGAGCGTGCACCGGAGGGCCCGGGCCGCCCTCGAGGCTCCCCCCACCCAGGGCTGTGCCAAGGGGGTTTGCCGGGCTTGCTCCTGGCTGACGATCGTGGCCTCCGAGCGTGCCATTGGGATGGCCCTGGGCTGCCGGAGAAGGGCGCCCTTCTCGAGGGCTGTGCCCAGGAGCTTTACTGTTCTGCTTTCTGGCTGACGAGCGTGGTCTGCGAGCGTCCCATTTGGAGGGGCCCGGGCTGCCTGAGAGGCGTCCCCCCCTCCCCCACCCCGGTTGTGCAGAGGAGCTTCGCCGGACTTGCTCCTGGCTGACGATCGTTGCCTCCAAGTGTGCCACCCTGAGGGGCCTGGCCCCCGGTAGGTGCCCCTCCCCAGGGTGGTGCCGAGGAGCTTTGCCAGGGGTCCCGGCTGACGTTCGTGGCCTCCAAGCGTGCCACCCGGAGGGGCCTGGCCCCCAATAGGCGCCCTTGCCCGGGGACTTGCTCCTGGCTGACGGTTGCAGGATCCCCGGTGTGGTCGGACCCGGCGGGCAGTGCTCCAGCTGGGCCGTCCTCGGAGCGCCCGCCCGCGCTCAGCCTGGCTCAGGCGCCGCCGCCCCCCTCTGTCCCGCAGGCCGCGAAGCTGCACGAGCAGGAGCACAGAGAGGAGAGCCTGCGGCTGCAGCAGCTGGAGGAGCGGCGGCGGCTGCAGGAGGCCGAGCTGCGGCGCGTGGAGGAGGAGAAGGAGCGCGCGCTGGGCCTGCAGCGTCGGGAGCGCGAGCTGCGCGCGCGCCTGCTCAGCCTGCTACTCAGCAAGAAGGCGGACGAGCCGCGCGCCGGCGCCGCCGCCGCCGAGCCGGGCACCGCCTCCCCCGCCGACCTGCTGCGGCCAGTGCTGGACATCCTGCACACTGTGTCGGCCTCAGCCGGCGCCGCGTCCCGCGACCGGGAGCCCGCGCCGCGGCCGGCCGCCCCCCAGAACCTGAACGGGAGCGTTGCCGCCGCCCCCGCCGCTGCCCAGGAGGAGGCGGCCCCGGGCAAGGAGGGGCAGGACCCTCGAGGCCCTGACGACGGCCCCTCGGAGAAGAGGTGCCCCGCCGTGCTGGCCTGCATCCCGGACAACACCCAGCAGCCCAAGGCTGCGCCCGCCGCCTGCGAGCCGAGCGCGCCCCGGAAGGACGTGCGCTCTGAGCAAGACAAGTGCAACCGGGAGCCCAGCGGGGGCGGGGGCCGGGCCGGCAGCGGGGTGGGCCGGGACGACGGCGGCGACAGCGAGCACAGGCACAAGCGCGAGCGCAGCGCGCCGCGGCGGCGGGCGGGCAGCCGCGAGGACGGCAGGCCGCGCAAGGAGCGGCGGGCGCACCGCAAGCGCTCGCACCAAGGCCGCAGCGTTAGCCCCGAGGAGCGCGGCCGCTCCCGCAAGTCCCGCAGCCGCAGCCGGGAGCGGCGGGGCCGGCGGGAGAAGAGCCAGAGCCGCGGCCGCGAGCGGGACCGCAGGGCCGGCTCCAGCCGGAAGCGCAGCCGCCACCGGCGGGGCGACGACAGGCCACGCTCGGGCTCCGCCGGCCGCCACCGCAGCGCCTGGAATAGGTAATGCAGGCCGCGCGCGCCGGGGCCGCCTTCCCAGAGACCGGCCGTGCCGCCTGTGCCCGGAGTGTCCCGTCGAGGAACGCCCGGCCCCAGGCTTTCCGGTGTCTCCAGGGAGCATCCCAGTGAGGAACGCACGGCTCCCGGCTTTTCGTCCAGACTTTGATCCAGGCCGCGGCCCTATTGCGTTTACCTCGTGATCACAAGCTTTGGTTTCTTCTCAAACTTGATCCAGTCGCTTTAATGTCGCTGGTCCTCCTGGATCAGGAGAAGCGCAGGGGGCTGTGAGCCTTGAGCATCGAAGAGCCAGCCAGGCGCACCCAGACCCGCGGCGCGGCGTCGGGCCACCCGCAGGGAGACACCGTGTCCTGACCTCACGGGAGCGGAGCCAGGCCGCGGTGACGGGACATAGCGGGTTCCAGTCCGGCAGCCGCGGCCCCACCGGGCATTATGAACACGAAGTCTCTCGCTGGAGGTCTTTGGTTTGTTTTTTTGTGTTTTTCTGTTTTTTTGTTTCGTTTTTCCCCCTTTTCTGTAGGGTTAATGTATCGGGAGTGAAGTTTGGGTGGGATGCCAAAGGCAAGTGTCTAGTAAAGCGTTTAAGTTACCGGAGAGGAAGCTGCGTGCTCAGAAACACGGAAATTCTTTACGGGCGTGGGCTGGTGCGGAAGGGATACAGAAGGGTCCCAAACACACTTTCTACAAGTTCAAGTCATCCAACATACATGAGAAAAAGTGTCAAGTGGTACACAGGGATCCCAAACATTCACTTTTTACAAATTCAAGTTATTCAGCATAAAACAAACAAAAAAGCAGGTTGGTTTAAAATTAGCTTTCGTTTCTAGTCAAGGTTAGCCTGTGTGGTTTTTTTAAGAAGCCGTTTTGCTAAATTATTTTTACTTGGAACGTTTCAGATTTAAGGCTGCAAACTTGTTAAATTTTATAATTGTTGGCTTCTCCAGGGGAAGCTCAGAAATACTTAAAAATAGCTGTAACGTCCACCTTAGGGGAGAGGGTGTTTATTCCAGTTTGCATTTTTATGGTAAAATAAAATCTTTTTTCCAATGAACTCATGTCTCCCTTACGTGGGGTTTTTTGTTTTGTTTTCAAGTTCTTTAGGCTGTGTCGCTAGTTGAGCATAATCTAGCATGCTTGAGATCACTTGGTCATTTGTTCATTTCACATGCTGTTACTGTGCTGAAATAACTCTGTGGAGGACAACATGGGTCCCGAGAGGCATTTGATTTGTTTGCAAGTGAAAGTGTTAATCACTCAGTCGTGTCCTACTCTTTGCAACCCTGTGGACCGTAGCCCGCCAGGCTCCTCTGTCCGTGACATTCTCCAGGCAAGAATACTGGAGTGGGTTGCCATTTCCTCCTCCAGGGGACCTTCCCAACCCAAAAATTAAGCCCTGGTCTCCTACATTGGCTGGGAGATTCTTTGCTGTCTGAGACACTGTTTAGTGAGTTCACAGAAGCAATTTTTGTTTTAAAGCTACAGTGCCATCTTGAAAAAAACAGTGGAAAGAAAGTGGTTCTTTTCTAACTTCGAGGTAGTAGGTAGGTGCTGGTGCCCCTGCAGGGACCCTGGTTCTGAGAGAGGGGAGACTGTGAGTCACTAACTCGTGTCTATCTCTTTGCCAACCCATGGACTTGTGCACGCTCACTGTCTCCCAGGACTGGCTCAGACCCATGTCCATTGATCTGTGAGGCCATCCAACCATCTCATCCTGTGTCGTCCCCTTCTCCTCCTGCCTTCCATCTTTCCCAGAATCACTGTCTTTTCCAATGAGTTGGCTCTTTGAATCAGGCTGCCCAAGTAGTGGAGCTTCAGCTTCAGTCCTTCCAGTGAATATTCAGGACTGATTTCCTTCAGGATGGACTGGTTGGATCTCCTCGAAGTCCAGGGGACTCTCAAGAGTCTTCTCCAACACAACAGTTTGAAAGCACCAATTCTTTGGCGCTCAACTTTCTTCATGGTCCAACTCTCACACCCGTATATGACTGCTGGAGAAACCACAGCTTTGACTCTATTGGCCTTTTATCGGCAAAGTGATGTCTCTGTTTTTTTAATAGGCTGTCTAGGTTTGTCAAAGCTTTTCTTCCTAGGAGAAAATTAATTTATTTCTGGCTGCAGTCCCATCGGTGTGATTTGGGAGCCCACCTGTTACTGCTTCCACTTTTTCCCCTGCTATTTGCCATGAAGTAACAGGACCGGGTGTCATGATCTTAGTTTTCTGAATGTTGAGTTTCATGCCCGTTTTTTCACTCCCGACTTTCACCCTCATCAAGAGACTCTTTAGTTCCTCTACAGTTTCTGCTATTAGAGTGGTGTCATCTGCATATTTGAGGTGGTTGATATTTCTCCCGGCAATCTGAATTCCATTGTGTGCTTCGTCCAGCCCAGCATTTCGCATGATGTCCTCTGCATAGAAGTTAAATAAGCAGGGTGACAATATACAGCCCTGACGTACACCTTTCCTATTTGGAACCAGTCTGTTGTTCCATATCCAGTTCTAACTGTTGCTTCCTGACCTGCATACAGGTTTCTCAGGAGGCAGGTCAGGTGGTCTGGTATTCCCATCTCTTGAATTTTGCACTGTTTATTATGATCCACACAGTCAAAGGCTTTAGCATAGTCAGTGAAGTGTAGAGGTAAACGTTTTTCTGGAATTCCCTTGCTATTTCTGTAATCCAGCGATTTTTGGCAATTTGATCTCTGGTTCCTCTGCCTATTCTAAACCCAGCTTGAGCCTCTGGAAGTTCTCGGTTCAGTTACTGCTGAAGCCTGGCTTGAAGGATTTTCAGCATAATTCTCGCTGGCATGTCAAATGAGTAAAATTGTATGGTAGTTTGAGCATTCTTGAGCATTGTCCTCCTTTGGGATTGGAATGAAAACTGACCTTTTCCAGTCCTGTGGCCACTCCTGAGTTTTCCAAGTTGGTTGCCATGTTGAGTGCAGCACTTTGACAACATCATCTTTCAGGATTTGAAATAGCTCAACTGGAACTCCATCACCTCCACTAGCTTTGTTCGTAGTGATGCTTCCTAAGGCCCACTTGGTTTCACACTTCATGCTGTCCGGCTCTAGGCGAGTGACCACACCATCATAGTTATCTGGGTCATTAATGTCTTTTTTTGTACAGTTCTTCTGTGTATTCTTGCAACTCTCCTTCATCTATTATGCTTCTGTTAAGCCGTTACCGTTTTCTGTGCTTTTTCATGCCCATCCTTGCATGAAGTGTTCCCTTGATGGCACCAGTTTCTTGAAGAAATGTCTAGTCTTTCCCGTCCTGTTGTTTTCCTTATTTCTCTGCATTGTTCACTTAAGGAGGCTTTCTTCTCTCTCTCTGCTGCTCTCTGGAACTCTGCATTCAGTTGGTATATCTTTCCCTTTCCCCCTCGCCTTTCACTTCCCTTCCTTCCTGAGCTGTTTGTACAGCCTCCTCAGACAACCAGTAACTCTCCGGGGGACTCAGCGGTAAAGAGTCCGCCTGCAATGCAGTAGCCCTGGGAGATTCAGCTTCTATTCCTGGGTCGGGGAGAGTCCCCGGGGGAGGAAATAGCAACCCACTCCACTATTCTTGCCTGGAGAATCCCATGAACAGATGAGCCTGGTGAGCTACAGCCCGTGAGGTCACAGAGAGTCAAACACGCCTGAGCACGCACGCATGCAGAGAACCACTTTGCCTTCTTGCAGTCGGAACTCTGCACACGTCCGCCATCCGCAGATTCCACCAGCCTTGCCTGAGAACGGTATTTACCATCTAAGCTTGGTTGAATCTGGTGATGCAGAACCACGGATGCAGGAGATGGAACTGTGGGACTTTAACATGAGAGAACTTTGACACCAACGGTGGGTCCTTGGAACCCCACCCAGGGTGATGGCGTCATGAGCCGGGGAGGCGTTTGGGAGGTGACAGGTTATGAGGGTGGAGCCCCCGTGCCCGTCTTCATAGAAGACTCCGCAGGGGGCTCCCTCATCCCTCCCACCACGGGGGGACACAGCGAGAAGACAGCCTCTGAGAACCAGGAGGAGCCCTCAGCAGACGCTGAATATGCCCCCGCCAGGATCTTGGATGTGCAGCGTCCGGGAGCCTGAGGAGTGTGCCCTTGTTTCTAGGGCCCCCTCACCTGCTCTGAGACAGCACGGGAGCTGCAGGTAACCGACCCCAGGTGATGCCTCAGAGCAGCCAACCGCGTCCCCTCTTGCTTTAGGGCAGCAAGCTGCATCATCCCACCGTGCAGTCTCCAGGCTGAAAAGAAACGAAAAATGTTACTCCCTTAAAGAAGAAAACACGGGGATAGCAACAGTACTTACCACTATCCTCGCTGATGGTAATACAAGGGGAAAGTGCTGACAGGAAGGTGGAGAAATTGGCTGCTTTGGCTCTGCTGGTGGGAAGACCCGGGCAGCTGCCGCGGGAGACAGGTGAGCAGCTTCTCAAAAAAGTCAGACATAGAGAAGGAAATGGCAACCCACCGCCGGACTGTTCCCTGGAGAGTTCCACGGACAGACCCTACCTTCCATGGGGTCGCAAAACGCTTGAAAAGTCAAACATAGAAATTCCGTGGGACCGACTTGTCCCACTGCTACACATACACCCGAAAGACGTGAAAAGAGTTGTCTGGGAAAGACGTGGACAGCAATTTTCATAACAGCGATGTTTACAACGGCCATAAGTATGGAAATTACCCAGGTGCATGGATGGATGGATAGTTGGTGGGTGGGTGGATGGGTGAGTGAGTGGATAAATGGATGGATGGATGGGTAAGTGGGTGGATGGATGGGTAAGTGGGTGGGTGGATGGACATAAGTGGGTGGATGCGTGGATAAGTGGGTGGGTGGATGGATGGATAAGTAGGTGGGTGGATGGACATAAATGGGTGGATGCACGGAAAAGTGGGTGGATGGATGGATAGGTGAATGGATGGCTGGGTGAGTTGATAAATGGATGGATGTCTAGGTTGATGGATGGATGGCTGGGTTGATGGATAGGTGGATGGGGGGATAAGTGGCTGGGTGGACAGATGGATAAACAGCATGGGGTCCATGCACACAGTGGAATATGATGCAGCCAAGAAAAGGAGTGAAGCTCCGACAGGCTACAACGTGGGTGAACCCTGAACACACGATGCCTAGTGAGACAGGCAGACGCAGAAGTCAGACACTAGTGTGACTCCGTTGACAGTAAACGTCCAGAACAGGCAAATCCACAGCGACAGGAAGTGGGTTCGTGGTGCCAAGGACGGGAGGGAGAGGATGAGGAGTGACTTTTAATGGGGACAGGGTCTCCTTGGTGGGGTTGGGAATGTGATGTGATATACGTGATGTCTCCCCAGCACTGTGAAAGGCCTGAGATCCTGCCAGTTCACTTAAAACAGTTATACGGTATCTGCATTTTTGTTGTTGCTCACTCGCTCTTTGCGACCCCACGAACTGCAGCACGCCAGGCCTCCCTGTCCATCACCAACTCCTGGAGTTTACTCAAACCCATGTCCTTCGAGTCAGTGATGCCATCCAGCCATCTCATCCTCTGTCGTCCCCTTCTCCTCCCGCCTTCAATCTTTCCCAGCATCGGGTTCTTTTCCAATGAGTCAGTTCTTCACATCAGGCGGCCAAAGGATTGGAGTTTCACCTTCCGAATTAGTCTTTCCAGTGAATATTCAGGGTTGATTTCCTTTTGGATGGATTGCTTTGATTCTTCACTCAACATTGATTATTTTACTTGAATAAAAAAGTAAGGAGGGTGTTTTGGCTTCCACTTTTGACTTCTCCTTTCCCTGGGCTCTGGAGGATCACTTGGTCTAATGACTGTACAAAACTCGGGTCCACTCACCTGCACAGAGTTAGAAGCCAACCTCCTGACCGTGGGTGGTGGTGAAGGAGAGGGGCAGCTTTATCACAGCAGGTGCTGGACAGGTGTGGGCGGGTGCTCAAAAAGGGCAAAGTCCCCCAGAAGGGTTTCAGGCAAACTTCTTTAAAAGGCCAACGTGCTGCCGGAGGGGCCGTCTGAATGTCTGGGATCAGCTGGTGCAGTGAGACAAGGTCACAGCCCGGGGTCACGGGGGTGGAAGGTCCACAGCATCAGTCCTCAGGCGCCAGTCTGTCTGAGGGCTCCTTGCTCCTGGGGTGCTTAATTTCAGCCACCTAGTGGTGGTGTTCGGCATCTGCAAAACAGTTCCGGAAGTGTGCATCAGAAACTGTTAGCCAAGAACTTTAGGGAGGAAGTGAATCCGAGGGCGTGGGGGAGGGGGTCTCTCCCTGCAAAGGCGCCTTGGGATCCTGCTCGGTTATAAGGATTTCCCTGGGCTCTTCGGACTTTGTCAAGGTTTCCCTTCAGTCGCTCAGTCGTATCCGACTCTTTGCGACCCCATGGACCGCAGCACGCCAGGCCTCCCTGTCCATCAACTCCCAGAATTTACTCAAACTCATGTCCATCGAGTCAGTGATGCCATCCAGCCATCTCATCCTCTGTCATCCCCTTCTACTCCCGCCTTCAATCTTTCCCAGCATCAGGCTCTTTTCCAATGAGTTGGTTCTTCGCATCAGGTGGGCGGGCAAAGGATTGGAGTTTCAGCTTCAGCATCAGTCTTTCCAATGAACACTTAGGCCTCATTTCCTTTCGGATGGACTGGTTGGATCTCCTTGCAGTCCAAGGGACTCTCAAGAGTCTTCTTGTAATCCCCAGACATCGGGCAGCCCCGCCCTCTCAGGCCAAGGGGAAAAGACAGGATGGTGTGGACCCTGCCCTCGCGCCCCCAGGTCCCCCCCACGTCCCCCCATCCCAGGATCAGACGATACCATCTTCCTCACGCCCGCTCAGCACCTCCTTACCATCAAACCCCCGCTGCAAGACAGAAGAGTTGCGGGTTCCCCCTCTAAGAGATGAACCCCGCCGTCCACCAGTCCCCCAGCGCTCTATGACCTCCAGTTACTCGTAATGTAGCCACGCGTTCCGGGAAAACACTCACTCAGACGGACAATGCAGATAGTGGAGTGCAGTTCATTACACCGGCGGGCCCAAGGCAGAGTCTCCTCGTAGCCGAGGACCCCGACCAGTTTTTGTGAAAATCTTATATACCCTAAGTGTACATGCCCAAACCCACCTCCCCAAATTCCCTGAAAGGAGTCTGAACAAAGGAAAAAGAAAGATACAATCAAAGTTAACCCGAGATTCATATGCCTTACGCCTAGGTGGTTAACAGTGGACAATTATCAGTAGGCCTGTGGTCATACCCCAACAAGCAGAATAGAATGTGTGATTCTATGCACTTACACAGATAATTAGGGTCTTCTTTGAGGCGACGGAGAGTCTAGGTACAAATCCTGGGGCTCTTCCATGGTGGAGGGGGGGGCCCTGGTTTTCCGGTTGGTATCGTTTACATAGATATTGGGCATAGAGGTCAAAGTCCACGTTCCCACCTGAGATGGAGTCCTGCTCTCAAGGTGGCGCCTCTTCTGTCTGTTCCCCCCTTCAGTAAGAAATCCGTAGGGGTTTTCTGGGGTGTGTGTGACAAATGGCCATGAGCTGGGGGCTTAAATAGGAAACACTCGTCATGCGTGATTCTGCCCAGGCATGTCCGACTCTTTGGTGACCCCAGGCCCTGTAGCCCTCCAGGCTCCTCTGTCCATGGGGATGTTCCCCTGTAGCTGAGATGGTGAAGAATCTGCCTGCCACGCAGGAGACCCGTGTTCAAAGAGTCGGACATTACTGAGGGACTAACACATGCACTGCAGTGGGTTGCCGTTTCCTCCTCCAGGGGATCTTCCTAATCCAGGGATCGAACCTCGTCTCCTGGGTCTCCGGCATTGCAGGCAGATTTTTTTTTTTTTTTTTTTCACTAGCTGAACCATTGGGGAAACTAAGAAACACTCATGCTCCCCCTAAGATCGAAGAGTCCACAGGCCACAACTAAGACCCAGTGCAGTCAAATAAATAAATGTTACTTAAAAATCCACACGTTGATTCCCTGCAGGGCCCCTGCGGTAGGAAGTAGGAATGTGGAGTTTCTTCAAAGTTAACCCGAGGAACTGAGGGCACTCTTGCGAAAAGGAAACCAGATGTCTGCGGTCAAGGGGTCCCAGGGCTGAGCTCCCTGCAGAGGCTCCAGGGGAGGGTCCTTCCCGCCTCTTCCAGCTTCTGGGGGCTCCAGGCGTCCGTCCCTGGGCTGGTGGCCGCCTCCCTACCGTCTCTGCCTCCGTCTCCACGTGGCTTCTCCTCTGTGTCCCTGTCTCTCCTCTTCTGTGTCTTATAAAGACTCTGTCCTTGGGTTTAGGGCCACCCCCATCCAGAAGGACCTCATCTCAGACCCTTCACTCCATCACATCTGCAGAGACCCAGGAATTTTAGGGGAACAGTCTTCAACCCAGAGCAACATCCCAGTTTCAGAGATGTTAGATGTTTTTGTTTTATTGTTATTTTTTCCTATGTTGTGGCCTCCTGCAGTAAGTGGGTTCTTAATTCCCCGACCAGGGATTCAACCTGTGCCCTCTGTAGTGGAAACTGCACTGCCAGTGAAGTGCCTTAAAAAAAATTTCTTCTTAATGTGTATTTTGGAATTGTGCAACCATTTCTCATGTAATGACTGGTGGTTTAGTCCGTAAGTCACGTTTGACTCTCTGTGACCCCATGGACTGTCACCGGCCTGACTCCTCTGTCCATGTGATTCTCCAGGCAAGAACACTGGAGTGGGTAGCCATTTCCTTCTCCAGGGGATCTTCCCGCCCCAGGGATCGAACTTGGGTCTCCTGCACTGACAGGATAAAGTGGACACTTTATTGACCGAGCCACCCAGTGACTAGCTCATGTTGAATCTCTGATTTTTACACATCAGACCTGGAGTGTTTTAGAAGCCAAAAACCTGATTTCCGGATTCAGGGGATCCAAGCTGGCCCAGGGGCAGGTCTCTGAATGGCCCCTCCCCCGGCAACGCGCACTCGCCATCAAGGTTGAGGATTCGGGCAGATAAACATCCTGTTCCTTCAAGTCCCATCGTGGGTCCTGAGGTCAGAGACTGTGGCCACCAGGAGGGTGACCGTCCATCTGGAGAATGAGATGTGCTGATGGTCAAATAGTCAGAGGCTCTGAGCCCATGGATCCGACCCCCATCCTTCCCTAGTTGTTGTTCACCTGCCAGTTGTGTCTGACTCTTTGCGACCCCATGGACTGCAGCACGCCAGGCCTCCCTGTCCATTACCAACTCCTGGAGCTTGCTCAAAGTCATGTCCATCAAGTCGGTGATGCCATCCAACCATCTCATCCTCTGTCATCCCCTTCTCCTCCCGCCCTCAATCTTTCCCAGCATCAGGGTCTTTTCCAAGGAGTCAGTTCTTTGCAGAATTACTCTCTGGCCTCTGATCTGTTCAGTTCAGTTCAGTGGCTCAGTCGTGTCCGACTCTTTGCGACCCCATGGACTGCAGCATGCCAGGCCTCCCTGTCCATCACCAGCTCCCGGAGCTTGCTCAAACTCATGTCCATCGAGTTGGTGATGCCACCCAACCATTTCATCCTCTGTCGTCCCTGATGAGTTTCTGTTGATTAAGGAGGCGAAGAAACCCTGGTCACTTAACACTTTCTGCTCCTGGAAGAGTGAATCCAAGGTCTGACCTTGAATTTCACGGTTCATTCTCAGGGCGGAGCTGATCCTCTTCAACCCTCCATCTCATCACTAAACTAATCGCCTTAAGTGAAGACCTGGGATTGATTCCACAGCCTCAGGAGATCTGGCTGAGAAAGGGCTGCTGGCAGTTTAACTAAGCAAATGCACTCAATGGGCCAGTCGCTCTGTCCTCCTGTGGGTCCCTCCGGAGGGTCCCCCGCCACCTTCCCCTTTAGGCTTTCTGACAATATACCTTTATTGGAACCCTGTCTACCACCTGTTTTGTCAATAAAGCTTTATTGGAACCTTGTTCCAACACATGTCTGGTCAATAAAGCTTTATTGGTATCTGTTCCAGCACCTTTTTTGTCAATAAAGCTTTAATGGTATCTGTTCCACCACCTTTTTTGGTCAATAAACCTTTATTGAAACCCTGTTCCACTACCTTTTTTTTTGTCAATAAAGCTTTATTGGAAACTTGTTCCAACACCTGTCTGGTCTATAAAGCTTTATTGGTATCTGTTCCACCACCTTTTTTTTTTTTTTGGTCAATAAAGCTTTATTGGAACCCTCGCCTGCCCAGCCACGAAGCAAAGAGGACCTCTCTGAGACAGAGCATTGGTTCATAGTTGGAGCTTTCCCCCAGCCCCTAATCCAGCAGGGCGTCCCCAGAAACAGGGCATGAGGTATGGCGTGGTCAGTGGACACCGAGGTCCTGCTTGCTGGGGTTCAGGGTGGAAGAGGGCAGGGAGCCCCTGCAGTGGGGGGGTGGGTGGGTGGTGGAAGCTGAAGCGCCCATCTGGGCTCTGAGTCTATGAAGCTGAGCGTCAGGGATGGCTGGGAAGGAGAGAGTGTATGCCCAGGGCGGCTGGGGCGGCCCACAGCTGGACACCAGCTCAGGGCAGGTTCTGCGCTTCCTCCGCCAGCAGCGGGGCTCACCACGGTCCCTGGCGATTGAAATGCCGCTGCTGGAAATAACTGATCACCCTGATAGACGGGGATGCATTGACCACGCCGGTGTACAAGATTGAATCACGGCTCCCCAAACAGCTCACGTCCTCACCCCCAGAACCTGAGAACCTGACCTTGTTTGGACAAAAGTTCTCTGCAGACGTGATGGACTGAAGGGTCTGAGATGAGGTTCCTCCTGGATGGGGGTGGCCCTAAACTCAAGGACAGGGTCCTCATAAGACACAGAAGAGGAGAGACACGGACACAGAGGAGAAGCCACGTGGAGACGGAGGCAGAGACGGGAGGGAGGCAGACACCGGCCCAGGGAAGGACCCTCCTCGGAGACTCTGCAGGGAGCCCAGCCCTGGGACACCCTGACCACAGACGTCTGGTCCCTGGGACTTGGGGAGGATGGATGTCTGTGGTTTTAATCCCACAGTCTGTGGTCATTTGTTACAGCTGCACCCGAGACAATTAATAAATGCCTCCCCCCACCTCCACACCCCATATGAAGGGCCCAGAGAGTGAGTCATCATCCCTAGTGATTAGTGGGCACATGGGTTTGGGACCAGTTGCACCGCTGATGGTACAAGCGTGGGACGGGGGCTAGGGGTGACAGGCGATTTTTGGGCTGTGTGCTCATGAGAGACAGAAGGAGTGAACAAAAGCCCCAGGGGTCCCCTGTAAGCTCTCTCATCCCCGTCACCAGGCTGACAGAATCTCCTTGAATGATCCGTCTTGGGCTCGTTCCCTGGCATCCAGCTTGTGGGGTCAGCAGTGACGCCCTGGCCATCCGCCCAGGCTGCTCACGGACTGGTGAAGCCCAAAGCTAAGAGAGCCGAGGTCCCTCCAAGCCAGACTGGCAGGGAAGGAAGATGTGTTCCCAGAGGGGTGAGGGCTATCGTCTCCTGAAGGAATACGCCAATGGCTTCATGGTCTCCCAGGTAGGAAGAGGCTCCACAGGCCGGGGTTCTGTTCCCGGGAGGTGAGGAGGACGACAGGGACTCAGTGCTGAGTGAGGACGGGGTCTCCTCCGGGGGTTGCAAGAGTGTGCTGGAACTCTGGGCGTGTCCACGGGCAGAAGCTTGGCCATCAGGTCCTGGGGCTCTTCTAGGGATGTGTTGACCCTCGTGGAGTGGCGTCTCAGAATGACATTTGTAGGGGCTTCCCTGGTGGTTCATTTGGTGAAGGATCTGCCTGCAATGCAGGAGGTCCAGGTTCCATCCCTGGGTCGGGCAGATCCCCTGGAGGAGGAAATGGCCACCCACTCCAGTATTCTTGCCTGGAGAATCCCACGGACAGAGGAGCCTGGTGGGCTGCAGTCCCTGGGGTCACAGAGAGTCAGACATGACTGAGTGACTAACACTTTTTTCACTGTTAGTGAAACAAGGGTTCATGCCATCTTACTAGAATAAAACAATATAAACCGAGTATTCATAAATAGCATCTCAATAGAACAAAAGGTGAATCCAACGTTGAGAATAAAACTTAATAGAATTTGAGCAGAACAGCAGACTTAATAAAATCTCGGATGGGTTGGGAGACTGGGATTGAGACATATACACTGTTGATCGTGTGTATAAAACAGATGCCTAATGAGAACCGACTGTAAAGCTCAGGGAACTCTGGGTTTTGTGGTGACCTACATTGGAAGGAAATCCAAAAAAAGAGGGGATATATGTATAAACGGCAGCTGATTCCCTTTGCTGTCCAGGAAAAACTAACACAACGTTGTAAAGCCACTGTACTCCTGTAAAATTAACTTTAAATATTTCAACAGAACAAGAGTGAATCCAGTGTGAAGAGAACAAAGTAAATACAACATGAGTAAAATGAGAGACTGAATAAAACTCAATAGAAGGACGTCCCTGGGGGCCCAGTGCCTGAGACTCTGCGTTCCCAACGCAGGGGCCCCGGGTTCAACCCCTAGTCGGGGAGCTAGATCCCACATGCCACGACTAAGAGCTGGTGGAGACTAATGAATAAATAAATAAAAATAATTTAAAAACTCGATAGAATAAAATCTGAATACAACCTTAGTAGACTGAGTTCAAAACATCTCACTCGGACAAGAGGGATTGCAACTTTCCTATAATAAGAGTTAATACAACCTCAGTGGAAAAGCCAATGCCATGTTAGTCGGATAAAACGTAACACAAGCTCAATGGGACCATTGATAAAAATCTCGATAGAAGGAGAGCGCACCCAGCTTTCAGAGAATAAAACCTACTACAGCCTTACAGAATAAGAGTTGATATGACTTTAGCAGACTAAGAGCGGATACCATCTTAATAGAATATGGCTGAATACAACCTTCGTACGAGGAGAGCTAATAAAATATGAATAGAAGAAAACCTGAATGCAATCTAAATGGGGTGAGAGTTTATAATAGTTCAATAGAATAACAGTGCACCCAATGTTAAGGCAGGAAAATGTACTACAATCACACAGAATAAGAGTTCATAAAATCTTCATACGTAGAGAGTGAATGAAACCCGAATACCGGGGCTTACACAATCATAGCAGGTAAGTGTTAGTCACTCAGTCGACTCTGACTCTGCGACCCCATGGACTGCAGCCCGCCAGGCTCCTCTGTCCATGGGATTCTCCAGGCAAGAATGCTGGAGTGGGTTGCCATTTCCTCCTCCAGGGGATCTTCCCGACCCAGGGATCAAACCCGGGTCTCCTGCATTGTCAGGCAGATCCTTCACTGTCTGAGACACCAGGGAAGCCCCAGGTGTGCTTGTCCGTGGAAAGCCTTGAACAAAGAGTGAATAAACCTGAATACAGGAGCTTGTGCAATCACAGCGGAGTAAGAGATCATGCCAACTCCACAGAACAAGGATCAGCACAACTTTAACAGGGTGAGAACTGATTCCATGTTAATAGAATACGACTGAATACAACCTTCATGCAAGGAGAGTTAATAAAATCCTAATAGAAAAAAAATCTGAATGCACTACTAATGGACTGTTCATGACGTCTCAATAGAACAAGAGAGATTATAACTTAATATAATTAGAGTTAGTATGAAGCTCACTGCAAGAGCTGATACCATCTTAAGAGGATAAAGCTTAATACAATCTTAACATAGTAAGACTTTGAGCGACCTATTAAGGATAACAACTAATAGAACCTTAAGAAGAGTAGATACAATCTTAACAGAATAAGAGTTAGTACAGTCTTAATAGGAATGGATACAGTCTTTTTAATGTAAACAGTTAATTTTATATTGGGGTATAGCCGATTAACAGTGTTCAGATGGGCAGCAAAAGGGACTCAACTATACACACACATGCATCCTTTCTCCCCCAAACTCCCCTCCCATCCAGGCTGCCACGTGACATTGAGCAGAGTTCCCCGTGCTGTCCAGCAGGTCCTTGCTGGTTCTCCATGTTAAACACAGCAGTGTGTCCATGTTCATCCCAGACTCCCTGACTATCCCTTCCCCCATCCTTCCCCCTGGTGACCATCAGGTTATCACAGAGTATTGAGCAGAGTTCCCTGTGCTGTCCAGCAGGTCCTTGCTGGTTCTCCATGTTAAACACAGCAGTGTGTCCATGTCCATCCCAGACTCCCTGACTATCCCTTCCCCCATCCTTCCCCCTGGTGACCATCAGGTTATCACAGAGTATTGAGCAGACTTCCCTGTGCTGTCCAGCAGGTCCTTGCTGGTTCTCCATGTTAAATACAGCAGTGTGTCCATGTTCATCCCAGACTCCCTGACTATCCCTTCCCCCATCCTTCCCCCTGGTGACCATCAGGTTATCACAGAGTATTGAGCAGAGTTCCCTGTGCTGTCCAGCAGGTCCTTGCTGGTTCTTCATGTTAAACACAGCAGCATGTCCATCCCAGACTCCCTGACCATCCTTTCCCCCGCCAACCATAAGTTCATCTTCTAAGTTTGTGAGTCTCTCTGTGTTCTGTAAGTTCTTCTGTGTCATTTCTTTACAGACCCCACATATGAGGGATGTCGTGTGATATCTCTCCTCCTCTGTCTGACTCGCCCTCCTGAGAGTGTGAGTCTTCTGAGAACTAAAGCTGACCCTGGCTTCTGTCATTGCCCCGAGGTCCTCTTTGCTGCCTGTGAGCTGGGGGTGTTTGAGCTCCTGGCCGCGGCCCCGGAGCCCCTGGACTCAGCGGCAGTGTCTGCACGGCTGGGCGCCAGCCCCCGGGGGACAGAGCTGCTGCTGGACGCCTGTGTGTCCCTGAAGCTGCTGCAAGCGGACGTGAGCGGAGGGAAAGGTAAGCGCCCTGGCTCTTTGGAAGAAGGCATTTTCAGGGTGCACCCTCAGCACAGTTTTCTGCCTTTTTTTTTTGTCCTGGAAAGAGCCACAGAGTAAGTCTTCTCAGCCTGGTGGCCCGGCCACGGGGTCTCTGCAGATGACACCATCTCTGCCTTGGGAGCATCAGATCTGCTGGAGGCAGACAGGTGGGCAGGGATGAATCCTAATAAAGCTTTATTGACCAAACAGGTGGTGGAACAGGGTTCCAAGAAAGCTTTATTGATCAAACAGGTGGTGGAACAGGGTTCAAGGAAAGCTTTATTGGCCAGGCAGGTGGTAGAACATGGTTCCAATAAAGCTTTATTAGCCAGACAGGTGGTGGAATAAGGTTCAAGGAAAGCTTTATTGACCATACAGATGCTGGAACACGCTTCCAGTAAAGCTTTATTGTCAACACAGGTGGTGGAACAGGGTTTCAAAAAAACTTTATTGACCAAACATGTGGAACAGGGTTCCAGTAAAGCTTCATTGGCCAAACAGGTGGTCGGACAGGGTTCCAATAAAGCTTTATTGACCAAACGGGTGTTGGAACATGGTTCCAATAAAGCTTTCTTGACCAGACAGGTTTGGAATGGGGTTCCAATAAAACTTTATTGATCAGACAAAGGATGCAACAGCGTTCCAATAAAGCTTTATTGATCAGACAGGTGGTGGAACAGAGTTTGAATAAAGCTTAATTGGCAAAACAGGTGGTGAAACAGGGTTCCAGTAAAGCTTTATTGGCCAGACAGGTGGTGGAACAGGGTTCTGATAAAGGTTTATTAACAAAACAGGTGGTGGAACACTGTTCCAATAAAGCCTTGTTCACCAGAGAGGTGGTAGACAGGGTTCCAATAAAGATTTATTGATAGACAGGTGGTTGGAACAGGGTTTCAATAAAGCTTTATAGACCAGACAGGTGGTGAAACAGAGTTACAATAAAGCTTTTTAGCAGAGCAAGTGATGGAACAAGTTTCCAATAAAGCTTTATTGACAAAGACAGATGGCCGAAACCAGGTACCAAAGTCGGGTTGTCATTTGCTGACTGTGGATCAGGAGGCTTCCACTGGCTGGTGTTTGCACTGAAACCCTGATGAAATATCCAAGGAACAAGACAGAAATGTGAGCAAAAAAGTTACATGGGAGTAATTTTCCCATCATGCTCAGGTGCTTCATTTCAAGGGTCGCCCTTTGTGTTAAGAACATATTCTTGTTTTGGTGTCGAAGCTGCTTTTCTCTTATGGAAGATGTTCCTTGCCAATTTTTACTTTTAATGCCCTTTCTTTGCAAAATTTAAAATTGTAAGTCCTATCTCAGTCACTCAGATTTTTTTAGAATCTTCAGAGTGTGTGAATTTGCAAAGTGTAGGGACCACTGCCTGACAGAACAGGAGTGGGTGGGCGGGCAATGGTAGGGGTGGGTGATGGGCTTTCTTCTTGAAGCAAGGACTTGAGTCCCCGCTGGGTTTACCGGGTGCAAACAGCGAGGGTGTGTTAACTTGAACAGGGGGACGTTGTTTGGGGGTTGACGGTGCTCAGATGGCCGCGGGCTTGGGAATCAAGCAGTCACACCCCCGTGAGTAAGCTTTGCAGCCCCGTCCCCGCCCCTGCACTGGCAATGCTGACCTCAAACCCCCCGCTTGGGCTCGGTCCGGCCAGGACACACGTGTGGAGGATGGCGGACGTTCAAGGGGAAGCTCCTGGGGGCGGGAGGCGCCGGCTGCCCCTGCAGACCCTCGGGTAGGCACGTCAGCATGCGGGCTACCCTGCCGGCCCGGAGACGCTGGGATGCTCGGCTCAGAGACCAGGTTACAGGACCGCCTGCTGCAGCTCTGTCTCCCTGGGAACCCCTTGGAGCCCCCGCAAGCATTCGGCAGGTACAGATTGTGCAGAAACAGTGAGTGGATTCAGTTCGGTGCAGTCGCTCAGTCGTGTCCGACTCTTTGCGATCCCACAGGACTGCAGCAGGCCAGGCCTCCCTGTCCATCACCAACTCCCAGAGTTTACTCAAATTCAAGTCCATCGAGTCGGTGATGCCTTCCAACTATCTCCTCCTCTGTCGTCCCCTTCTCCTCCCGCCTTCAATCTTTCCCAGCATCAGGTCTTTTTCAAAGTGTCAGTTCTTCACATCAGGTGGCCGAAGGATTGGAGTCCCAAGGACCTGTATTACATGTAGTCCACGGGGTCGCAAAGAGTCAGAGGCGACCGAGGGGTCGAACAACACTGGGGCTCACTGAGCCTTTCCATTTGCCACATCAGATCTTTCCGTGGGATTTACAAAAGCGGAAGGCAGCAGGCAGGGTGGGAAGCCACTGCACCACAGGTCGGCCGGTCCTTCGGGATGAGGCTTCAGCTGTCACGGTTCCGACAGTCCCAGGCGAGAATCATGTTTCCATCAGGATGTTGCCAGAATCGCTGTTGGCATCTTGACGACGCCTGGGTGTCTAACGTTTTTTTTTATTTTTCCCCTCCGATCTATTTGTTTTCAGCTGTGTATGCAAACACGGAGCTCGCCAGCACCTACCTGGTCAGAGGCAGCCCCAGGTCCCAGCGGGACATGCTAATGTACACGGGCAGGACCACGTACGTCTGCTGGGGCCACCTGGCCGAGGCGGTCAGGTGGGTGTCGGTCACATCCCTGGGTCCCCAGGGCTGCCTGCGGGCTGGTTTCAGGGCGTCCCAGGAGTCACCATGTTAGGCTTCTTATAGCGCGGGTCTCCAAACTCCCAGCTCTAATGCCTGATGATGTGAGGTGGAGCTGATGGAATAATAATAGAAATAAAGGGAATATTCACTGGAAGGACTGATGCCGAAGCTGAAACTCCAATCCTTTGGCCACCTGATGCAAACACCTGACTCCTTGGAAAAGCCCCTGATGCTGGGAAAGATTGAAGGCGGGAGGAGAAGGGGGCGACAGAGGATGAAATGGTTGGATGGCATCACCGACTCTGTGGACATGAGTTTAAGCAAGCTCCGGGAGTTGGTGATGGACAGGGAGGCCTGGCATGCTGCGGTCCATGGGGTCGCACAGTGTCGGATATGAGAGAGCGACTGAACTGAATGGAACCGCAAACTAGAAAACGATTCCTGAGTAGTCTTGGGTTACTCATTTCCGGCTGATGCCATCGGTGGTGCCAGGGCAAGGTCTGTGAGCACAAGGGTGAGTTAACGGTGTGCAGTGGAGTCTCAGGGCCCGAGTGACGGTCTCCTCCTTGTTTTCAGGGAAGGGAGGAACCAGTATCTGAAAGCCTTTGGGATCCCGTCCGAGGAGCTCTTCTCTGCCATCTACAGGTCACGCCGCCCACCCACCCGGATAGCGTCCTGCTTGGCGTCATGTTTTATGATTAAATTTGTGTGTTTTTCATTGAACGATAACCACTTTGCAGTATTGTGTGGGTTTCTGCCAGACATCGGCATGAATCAGCCATCGGTTTACCCACATCCCCTCCCTCCTGAAACTCCCTCCCACCTCCCTCCCCATCCCACCCCTCAAGGTTGTCCCAGAGCCCCGGTCTGAGCTTTCTGAGTCATCCCGCAAATTCCCATTGGCTGTCTGCGTCACGTATGGTGACGTATGTTTCCATATTACTCTCTCCACACCTCCCACCTCCTCCTTCTCACTGCCTCCCGGGGTCCGTAAGTCTGTATCTCCACTGACGCCCTGCAAACACGTTCATGAGTACCCTCTTTCTAGATTCCGTTCATGAGTACCGTCTTTCTAGATTCCATGTGTATGTGTCAGTATACATATTTGTTTTTCTGACTTGCTTTCCTCTGTGTAGCAGGCTCCAGGTCCATCCACCTCATTAGAACGGACTCAAAGGCACTCCTTTTCATGGCTGAGTAATATTCCATTCTATATATATGTACTACAAATTCTTTATCCATTTGTCTGTCGATGGGCATCTAGGTTGCTTGAAATGTTACGGCAGTAGTGTTGATTTACAATGTTACATTATGTTCCGCTCTACAGTAAAGGGATTCAGTTGTGCAAATATACACATTATTTCATTTTGTTCCAGCTGACTAATATTCCACCCTATGTATGTACCGTATCTTCTTTCTCCATTCGAATCTCTGTTGATGGGCATTGAGATGGCGTCCATGTCTTTGCTATTGTGAATAGTATTGAGATGAACCCTGGGGTGCACGTGTCTTTTCTAATTATGGTTTTATCCGGGTGTATGCCCCAGCAGTGGGATCACAGGACCGTAAGATAGCTCTATTTGTAGTTTTTTTTAAGAACATTCCATACCGTTTTCCATAATGCCTGGACAAGTATACATTCCCACCAAAACTGCAGCGGGCTCCTTTCTCTCCACGAGCTCGCCAACATTTAATGTTTGTAGAGTTTTCGATAGTGGCAGTTCTGACTGGTGCGAGATGATACCTGCTGTAGGTTTGACTTGCATTTCCCTAATATTCAGCAAATTTTCTGGTGGTTCAGATGGTAAGGAACCAGCTTGCAATGCAGGAGACCTGGGTTCGATCCCTGGGTGGGGAAGATCCCCTGGTGGAGGGCATGGTCACCCACTCCAGGATTCTTGCCTGGAGAATCCCACGGACAGAGGAGCCTGGTGGGCTACAGCCCACGGGGTTGCAGAGAGTCGGACATGCGTGAGCTACTAACATTTAAAATAGTTAGTGATGCTGACATCTTTTCATCTGACTTTCTTAACAGGGTGTGAGCTAAAGGTACCTCTTGGCCTTGGATTCGTGCATCTCTGCCCAGTGTTGAATTCTTTCCGCTGACCACCCCCAGAAGACTTCTCGGAGGGCAGCTCTTTCATACTTAGAGCGGAGCGGACCTGGGGACGGTCAAGGGCCCTTCGGCTCAGTCTTTAGGTTGTTGTTCCAAGCTCGGGCACGAGGTGGCAGCATGTCTCCATGTCCGCCTTTTTTTTTTTTTTTTGGTCTTTTCATTGTTACTTTGTATTAGAGCAGAATTGATTTTCCACGTGGTGGTTTTTTTTTTTTTTTTTCAGGTATTCGGGAGTTTGATTCAGTTACACATAGAGGTTTATTCTTCTTTGGGCTCTTTTTCTCAGAGAGGTAATTACATCATGCTCAGCCGACTTCCCTGTGCAATTCAGCATGGACTTTTTGATCATCTATTTCATGTATATGAGCGTGTATATGTTAATTCCTAACCCTTCATTTCTCACTTTCCCATACATTTATTTTTTTGATAGTCTTAAGTTCCTTTGGGCTTCACTGGTACCTTAGCTGGTAAAGAAGCTGCCTGCCATCCAGGAGACCCCAGTTCTATTCCTGGATTGGGAAGATCCGCTGGAGAAGGGATAGGCTACCCACTCCAGGATTCTTGGGCTTCCCTGGAGGCTCAGCTGGTAAAGAATCTGCCTGCCATGCGGGAGACCTGAGTTTGATCCCTGGGTGGGGAAGATCCCCCGGAGAAGGGACAGGCTACCCACTCCAGTGTTCTGGCCTGGAGAATTCCATGGACTGTATAGTCCACAGGGTCGCAAAGAGTCGGAAACGGCTGAGCGCCTTTCACACCATAAGTTGCTTTACTCACTTTCAGAGTCTGGCCGTGTTGTGTAAATCAGCTCATTCACGTGAATACCTAGGCTCCCCACATCATGGTTCTATAGCATCTGTGTTTCTCTGACTCCCGTCACTTCGTACAGTATTCGGCCGGCCCATCCATGCTGTTGGTAGCGGCGTTATTCTGCTCTGCTCCGTGGGTGAGCCGTATTCCTGTCTGGAGGTCTCCCCACCAATCTGCCTTCATTTTCCCATCGCTGGACGTTTCAGCGGATTCCGTGTCTTGGCCATTGTGGATCGTGCTGCCCCCCCAAAAACAGGACGGTGCGTGTTATTTTGAAATATGACTTCTTTTCTGGATCTGAGCCCAGAAGTGAGATTGCTGGATCGTATGGTTTCTGGATGCTTACGTTTTGTGAGGAAGCTCCACGCTGTTTTCCACATTTCCTGCACTGGTTTAGCTCCCCACCAAGAGCGCAGGAGGATTTCGCTTTTCCTCCGCCCTTTGCGGCACTTTAGTCTTCGTAGATCTTACTGCAGAAGGCCATCCTGACCTGTTCGAGGGGATGCCTCATTGCACTTTTGAGTTGCCTCTCTCTAGTAATTACTGATGCTGACCATCTTTTCACGTGTCTGATGCCAACCTGTATGCCCTCTTGGATGAAATATCCATTTTGATCTTTGGCATCTTTTTTTTTCTTCTTCTTCTTGGGTTGTCTGTGTTGGTCATATTGAGATGCATGAGCCCTTTATAAGTTTTGGAGTTGAATTTCTTGTAACTGTCTTTCTTTGCAAATACTTTTCCCCTGTCTGAACACTGTCTGTTTGTTTCATTTAGGGTTTTCTCTGCTGTGCAAATGCTCTTCAGGTAGATGAGGTCTTGTTTTCTTCTTTTTGTTGACTGTTCATTATACTAATATACACAGTTCAGCTCAATCGCTCAGTCGTGTCCGACTCTTTGTGACCCCATGAACCGCAGCACGCCAGGCCTCCCTGTCCATCACCAACTCCCGGAATTTGCTCAAACTCATGTCCATCGAGTTGGTGATGCCATCCAACCGTCTCATCCTCTGTCGCCCCCTTCTCCTCCTGCCTTCAATCTTTCCCAGCATCAGGGTCTTTTCCAATTAGTCATTTCTTCACATCAGGTGACCAAAGTTTCAGAACTTCAACTTCAGCATCAGTCCTTCCAATGAATATTCAGGACTGATTTCCTTTAGGATGGACTGGTTGGATCTCCGTGCTGTCCGAGGAACTCTCTGGAGTCTTCTCCAACACCACAGTTCAAAAGCATCAGTTCTTTGGTGCTCAGCTCTCTTTATGGTCAAACTCACATCCATCCAGAGTAGCTGTCACCGATTTACACTTCCAGCTTCGGAAGAGAAGGGTTCCCTTTCCTCCACAGCCTCTCCAGCGGTTAATGTCTGAGGGTTTCTGACAGCGGTCCTTCTCGTCGGTGTGAGGTGCTTCCTGGTAGGACTTGCTACACCCATTTTCCTAACATTTAGCCTTTTTGACATCGTTTCATGTGATTTTTTCTGAAAGCGTGTGAGGTACAGGTCCCTCTTAAACTTGGCTTCGTGCATCTCCACCCTGGTTTTGAACTCTTGTTTGCTGACCACCCCGAGGGGAGTTCTGGAAAGCAGTGGTTGTTTACTGACAGCCCTGAAGATCTTGATTAAGTGCCCAACACAGCTTTTAAGGTCACTGTTGGCGAAAACGGCCACAAGGCGCTTCCTCATGCCTCACTCCTTGGTTTTTCTTTTCTTGTATTCATTGCTACTTTACACTGGAAAGTGAAAGTGTTAGTCGCTAAGTGGTGTCCGACTCTCTGCGACCCCGTGGACTGCAGCCCGTCAGGCTCCTCCGTCCATGGGGTTCTCCAGGCAAGGATACCGGAGTGAGCTGCCATTCACTTCTCTAGGGGATCTTCCCGACCCAGGGATGGAACCCGGGTCTTCTGGGGTCTTCCTGACTCCGGGATGGAACCTTGTGGGTCTCCCGCATTGCAGGCAGATTCTCTACCATCTGAACCGCCAGGGAAGCCCGTATCTTACAGTGGAGCAGAGCTGACTCCCCGTGTTGCATTAGTTTCGGGGGTACGGGAACTTGATTGGTTTATACACAGACATTTGTCTCTTCTGTGTCAGGCTCATTTTCCCATCTAGGTAATTAGCGTCTGTTCAGCAGAGTTCCCTGTGGTATTCAGTATGTGTTTTTGATCATCACATCATATATAGGAACTGGAATATGTACATTCCAAACTCTTGAATCACCCCATCCCCATTACAGCTTGTGTGTGTGTGTGTGTGTGTGTGTGTGTGTGGGACACTTATAGATAACTTTCCTCCATTTCAGAGTCTGTCTCCGGTGTGTAATTAGTCCATCCACATGAATATCTAGAATCCAGGTGCCGCTTACACCTCCGGACGTTTGTTTTCCTGTCTCTGAGTTCCTGCAGTCCCCGCGTGTGACGATCACTCGGCCGATGGATGCCGCTCTCATCGGCCTTATTCCGTCCTGCTGCGTGGCTGAGTCGTGTTCCAGGGGAGAGGTGGACCCCACTCTGTCTTCATCTTCCCATCGGTGGATGGTTTGGTCGATTCAGTTTTGCGGCCGTTGTAAATCACGCTGTCCTGAAGACAGGGATGCACGTGTCATTTCGAATTGTGATTTTTCTCTGGATCGAAGCCCAGAAGTGGGGCTACTGGATCATATGTCTTCTGCATGGTTAGTGCTCTAAGGACGCTTCATGCTGTTTTCCATGGTTCCTGCCCTGATTTAGTCCCCTAGCAAAAGTGCAGGAGGATTCCCTTTTTTCCCTCCACCCTTTGTTAGCACTTATTCTTGGTAGGACCTCTCGATGATGGTCATGCTGATCGGTGTGAGGAAATACCTTATTGTCTTTGCGTAGCTTCGCCCTAATAATTAGTGATGCTGAGCGACTTCTTGTGAGCGGAATGGCACTGTGTATGCCTTCTTGAAAGGAATATGTATTTTTATATTTGGACCTTTTTTATCTGATTTTTTTTTTGTGTGTGTGTGGTTTTGATATAGAGATGTGTGAGTTATCTGTAGCAATTGGAGGTGAATTTCTTGTGGGTATCTTGGTTAGAAAAGCAATTTTTTTTCCCCATTCTGAGAGTCTCTTTCTCTATCTTTTGGATATTGTTAGTTGTGAAAATGCTTTTAAGGTCTGTGCCTGCATGCTTTTTTCTTATTTTTGGTTCATTTTTCATTGTCTCTGTGGTGGATCCAAATGAGCATCTTACGATTGTTCAAGAGGGTTGTGAGGTGAAACTTGCCCAGTCATGTCCGACTCTTTGCGACCCCATGGACTGCAGCACGCCAGGCTTTCCTGCCCTTCACCATCTCCCGGAGCTTATTCAAACTCATGTCCATGGAGTTGGTGATGCCATCCAACCATCTCATCCTCTGTCGTCCCCTTCTGCTCCTGCCTTCAATTTAAAGACAGTAAACACAGCTTTTATATTTGTCATTACAAAACCCAGCCACGAGGTCGCAGCATTTCTCCATAAACTTTTTTCCTGTTTTGTTTGTAGTAGAAATGCTAGTTTACATCGGACAACACTTCATTTGCTGATGTTGTTTCATTATACATAGGTGTTTATCTCTTCTTTCCCACCCCCCACCCCCACCCCGTGTAGGTGATTAGACTGTGTTCAGTAGACGCTGTCTTGCTATTCAGGAGGTCATGTTTGATCATGTGTTTAATTATATTAATCTGGTGGCTGGGTGGATAAAGAATCTGCCTGCAAAGCAGGAGAAGAGGGTTCGATCCCCGGGGTGGGAAGATGCCCTGGAGGAAGGCATGGCAACCCACTCCAGTATCCTTGCCTTGAGAATCCCACGGACAGAGGAGCCTGGTGGGCTACAGTCCATGGGACCGCAAAGAGTCAGACGTGGCTGAACCACTCAGCATGCACAAATCTGTGTGTTAATAGCCAACTCTTGATGGATCCCTCATCACGAACTTTTTTTTGCCTTTATAAACATAAGTTTCTTTTCTCTGTTCCAACCTCTGTCTCTATTGGGTGAAGCATTTCATTTGTATCCATTTTTAGATTCCAGCCACAAGTGGTCTCCTATGATACTCACTTCGCCCTGTCTCCCTTGCTTCTCTAGGTCTGATCATCTCTGCTTCCTTCTCTCAGACTGGACATGGCATTCTCTCCTGCTCGTTCACGGCTGAGTTAATGGTTCATGGTGTCTGTGTGGCCCACCTTCTTGACCCGCTCACCTGTCCCGAACAGTCGGGCCGTTTCCGTGTCCTGGTTATTTTCCTGGCGCGGCTGTAATCTCCTGAGTGTACGTGTGTTTTGAAAACCCTGGGGTTTCTCTGGCTCTGTGCCTGTGATCGGGGTGACGTGTCCTAAGACGCTTCTATGTCTAGTTTTCTAAAGGACCCTCATGCTCTTCCCCCTCCTGCACGGACCGTTTCCCATTCCCAGCAGCAGTGCGGGAAGGTGCTCTCCCCTCCACATCCTGTCTAGCATTTACTTTTGGAGTTTTTGTGAGATGCCCATTCTCACAAGATGGGCATGGTATACGGTGCTAAGATACCTCACCGGACTTTTAAGTGGCCTCCCTCTAATAAGCAGTGATACTTAGCACGTTTTCATGTCCCTAATGCAATCTCTCTGCCTTCTCTGAAGACATACCCGTTCCAGTCTATTTCCCCTTTATTTCTTGTTTTTTTTTTGTGTGTGTGTGTGTTTGACATGGAGCCCCCCAAGCTGCTTCTGTGTTTCGGACATGAGTTCTCCGTGGGTATCTTGGTTTGCAAAGATTCTTTGCGATTCTGAGCATCGTCTTTGCATGTCGGATTTCCCGTGCTGCGCAAATTCTTCGGCGGTGAACTAGATCCTGTTTTCTTACTTTTGGTGTAAATGTCGTTACTCTGAGTGGATGGCAAGGCTGGTCCTGCCTGTATTTTCCTCCAGAAGTTCCCAGTCTTCGTCCTCTGATTCCGATCTCGGTCTTTTCTGAAGTGCATCCTTGCCTACGGTCTTGGGGAGTGTTCTCATTTCGCTCTGGCTGTCATTGTCTCAGGCGCCCCGAAGCTGTCCTCCGCGGCGCCCGGCGCCTCTGTGGATTGCCTGCATCCCAGGAGGAGGGTCCCCTGCTCTTCCACCGCGTCTGCGGCGTTGGCTGTGTGCGGCGGGTTTGACCATGGCCATTCTCAGACGCGGGAGGTGATACCTCACTGGAATTTGATTTGCCTCTCTCTTATAATTCCTGCTGCTGAGCACTTTTCATGAATCTATCGCAACCTCTATACTTTCTTGGAAGAAATATGCATTTCCATCTTTGGCCCTTTTTCTTTTTTCTTTCACGGGTTGTTTGTGTTTTTGACATTGAGGTGCAGGAGCTGTTTGTACATTTTGGGGATGAATTTCTGGCAGGTATCTTCGTTTGAAAATGATTCCCCCCCACCCCCAATTTTAGGGCTTTCTCTTTTCTTGAGGATGTCCTGTCTGTGGAAATGCTTTTAAGGTTAATTAGGTCCTGTTTTCATTTCTAGTTTATTTTTCATTATTCTAAGTGAGAGTCACTGAGTCGTGTCTGACTGTTTGCAACTATACAGTCCATGGAATTCTCCAGGCCAGAATACTGGAGTTGGTTGCCTGTCCCTTCTCCAGGGGATCTTCCTGACCCAGGGATCGAACCAGGGTCTCCTGCATGGCAGGTGGATTCTTTACCAGCTGAGCCACAAGGGAAGCCTGAGAATCCTGGAGTGGGTAGCCTGTCCCTTCTCCAGGGGATCTTCCGAAACCCAGGGATCAAACCGGGGTCTCCTGCATTGCAGGCAGATTCTTTACGAACTGAGTTACCAGGGAAGCCCCGTTGTTCTAAGGGGTGGATGTCAGAATGTGTCCCGCCTGTCTTTCCCCCAAGAATTTCACAGCACCTGGCCTTACATCTAGGTCTTACACTATTTGCAGATTCCTTTTGTGTGTGGTGCTGCGGAATGTTCCAATTTCCTTCTGTCTCTTTTTTAAATTGTTTGAGGAACACCCACACTGCGTCCTTACTGGCTGTCACCATTCACATGCCCAGGGGGTTAGGAGGAGAAGTCCATTCCCTCCACAGACTCTTCAGCACTGAATGTTTGTGGAGTTGTTGACCCGGGCCGTTCTGACCGGTGCCGAGCGATTCCCCGCTGAAGTCTGGTTTGCCTCTCGCTGATAATTCCTGGGGCTGCGCGTTCTTCATCCCAGGAAAGTGGTTCAGTGCTACTAGGTATGCCTGATTTCTTTCTCCTTTTATGGCTGAGTCATGTTCCACGGTGTATATGTACCACGTCTTCTTTATCTGTTCCTCTCTCGATAGAGAGCTAGGTTGCTCCCACGTCTTGAATATTGTGAGTGGTGTTGCTATGATCATCAAAGTGCATGTATCTTTTCAAATTATCATTTTCTCCAGGTATATGCCTCGAAGGGACATTGCTGGGCCATCAGTTCAGGTCAGTTGCTCAGTTGTGTCTGACTCTTTGCGACCCCATGGACCGCAGCACACCAGGCCTCCCTGTCCATCACCAACTCCCAGAGTCTACCCAAACTCATGTCCATCAAGTCGGTTGGGGATGCCATCCAACCATCTCATCCTCTGTCGTCCCCTTCTCCTCCTGCCTCCAATCTTTCCCAGCATCAGGGTCTTTTCAAATTAGTCAGCTCTTTGCATGAGGTGGCCAAAATATTTGAGTTTCAGGTTCAACATCAGTCCTTCCAATGAACACCCAGGATTGATCTCCTCTAGGATGGACTGGTTGGATCTCCTTGCAGTTCAAGGGACTGTCAAGAGTCTTCTCCAACACCACAGTTCAAAAGCATCAATTCTTCGGCACTCAGCTTTCTTTATGGTCCAACTCTCACATCCATACACGACCACTGAAAACACCATAGCCTTGACTAAATGAACCTTTGTTGGCAAAGTAATGTCTCTGCTTTTTAACATGCTGTCTAGGTTGGTCGTAACTTTCCTTCCAAGGAGTAAGCGTCTTTTAATTTCAATGCTGTAATCACCATCTGCACTGATTTTGGAGCCTACAAAAATAAAGTCAGCCACTCTTTCCCCATCTATTTGCCATGAAGTGATGGGACCGGTTGCCATGATCTTAGTTTTCTGAATGTTGAGCTTTAAACCAACTTTTTCACTCTCCTCTTTCACTTTCATCAAGAGGCTCTTTAGTTCTTCTTCACTTTCTGCCATAAGGGTGGTGTCGTCTGCATTTCTGAGATTATTGATATTTCTCCCGGCAATCTTGATTCCAGTTTGTGCTTCATCCAGCCCAGCGTTTCTCATGATGTACTCTACATATAAGTTAAATAAGCAGGGTGACCATATACAGCCTTGACGTACTCCTTTTCCTATTTGGAACCAGTCTGTTGTTCCCTTCCCTAATATTTGACTGTGTTGAGATCATTTCATGTGACTTTTTTTTTTTTTTTTTTTTTACTGAGTGCAAGTGAAAGGTACCTGTTGACATCGGCTTCGTGATCATCTGTCCGATTTTGACTTCTTGTTGGCGGGCCACCCCTAGGAGACCTCTAGGAGGGCAGTGGTTCTTTCCTTCCAGCCCCGCAGACCTTGGGAATATTACGTGCCCGTTAACTCAGCTTTGATAGTGGCAATTACCAACGATGGCCACAGGGTGGCGCCATTACTCCATGCGATGCTTTTTCCTTTTTTCCCCCGTTTGTTCTTTAAGTTTCTTTATATTGGAATAGAGTTCACGATCGGTGTTATATTTGTTTCAGGGCTACAGGAATTTGGTTCAGTGAGACACAGACGTGTGTATATTCTTTTCTTGGTTCCTCTTCCCATATAAGGTGATTTACTGTGTGTTCACTAGACTGCCCCGCGCTGTTCAATAGGTCCGTGTCCATCATCTGTTTAATACAGATTCATGCCTGGGAAAATCCCATGGATAGAGCAGCCTGGTGGGCAACGGTACATAGGGTCACAAAGACTCGGACACGACTGAATCGCTTGAGCACGCTTGCCCAGGCTGTAATTTGTTATTAGCCAACTCAATTTTCCCCTTGTTCCTAACATGAAAAAAAAAATTTTTTTTTTTTATAATCATAAGTTGATTTTCAAAGTTTAGGTCTTCCCTGGTGGGTCAGACCATAAAGAATCCGTCTGCAATGCTAGAGACCTGTGTTCAATCCCTGGGTGGGGAAGATCCCCTGGAGGTGGGAATGGCAACCCACCCCAGCATTCTTGCCTGCAGAATCCCGTGGACAGAGGAGCCTGGTGGGCTACAGTCCATGGGGGTCGCAAAGACGCAGACAGGACTGAGCCACTAACGTTTTTGAAGTTTGTGAGTGTGTTTGTATTGGTAAAATTGTTGCTTTGCATATGTTTCTAGAACATACTTGGTGGTATAATATCTGTCTTTCCCTCTCTGGCTTCCTTTCCTTAGTATGATCATCACTCAGTCCATCCATGCTGTTATCAATGGCATTGATCCGTTCTTTTTCTTGGCTGAGTAGTGTTCCAGTGGAAAAGTTAGGCACTCGTTTGATCTGTCGGGAATGAGCGAGGAAATCCTTTCCACTTTTGGAGGTGGAGGGGGGCTGTGGAAAGAGACCAGCTTGGGGCTTGGCAGGCAGCTCTAGCGGGAGCGGTGGGTGATTCGTCAGATGATGTGTGACGTCAGAGGGGTCAGACCGTGCTGGTGACTTGGTGACGGCGTGCCAGACGACGCTGATGGCTTCATGACTGTCTGCAGTGTGTGGGGGCCGCTCCCAGGGTGGGGTGGCAGATGCACAAAGGATTAAGGGGGGACGGTGGTCGCTGCTGAGGGTCCCGAGACCTGGGGCCTGCTTTGCGCCCCGTACATCCTTCCTTGCCTCCCTACCTCCCCTCTGACTCCAAAACCACAGAGCAGCCTCCGCGGAGGGTGAGAGCAGAGAGGCGGCCCCCAGGAGACCCTCACCGGCCCGCTCCCCGCCCACCCTGCAGCGTCCTGGGCTCCTCTTTAGCTCTGTCGCCTCCCGAGAGCCTCCTCCCCGCTCCTCCCGGGACCCAGCCCCCCCACACCCATCTCCACCTCCCTGAATCCCCGTCATGCCAGCCCCTCCCCAGCCTGTGTGGACACCCCCCCGCCTCCCGCCTCCCGCCCCCCGCCTCCCGCGTTGCACAGCTGACCCGGTGGCCTGGGACTCCCCCCCGGTGGGTGGAGGACCCGGGTCTTTGCTCAGCTCAGGGGCCCCCCCTGGGGCGTTGCTCAGGGTGACCCCCACCGGACTCCGCACGGTTCTCACGGGCCCATCTCGTCGTGTTCCAGGTCCGAGGGCGAAAGGCTGCAGTTCATGCAGGGCCTGCAGGACGTGTGGAGGCTGGAGGGGGCGAGGGTGCTGGCCGCCTTCGACCTGTCCCCCTTCCGGGTCATCTGCGATCTCGGGGGTGAGTGTCCGCCCCGGACCTTGGGGCTGTGTTTGGAACTGTGTTTGTAGACCGTAACGCTTCCCCAGTGGCTGAGATGGTAAGGAATCTGCCTGCGATGCAGGATACCTGGGTTCAATCCCTGGGTGGGGAAGATCCCCTGGAGGAGGGCATGGCAACCCACTCCAGTGTTCTTGCCTGGAGGATCCCACGGACAGAGGAGCCTGGCGGGCTACAGTCCATGGGATCCCAGAGAGTCAGACACGACTGATGTGACTTAGCATGCACGCACACTATATTGAGTAGAATTCCTTGTGCTGTAGAGTGGAAACTTCTCAAGCATCAGTGTGGTTTCTAGGAGCGTGTCCATGTCCGTCCCAGCCTCCTCATTTCTCCCTCCCCTCTTTCCCCTTTAGGTAGCTGTCTGTTTGTGTCCCGCATCTGAGGGGCTATTTCTGCTTTCTGCACGAGTTCATTTGTATCACATTTTGGGTTCCACGTATGAGGGACATCACGTGGTATTTGTCTTTCTCTGTCTGATGAACTTCACTTGGTACGATCATCTCTAGCTGCATCCACACTGCTGCAAATGGCGTTTTGTTCTTTTTCATGGCTTCATAATACTCCGCTGTATATGTGTACCACATCTTCTCTATCCATCCCTCTGTCGATGGGCCTTTAGGTTGAGGTGATTTGATAAAAGCAGATTCCCTGACTGTGGGATGTTCATGCTGCTGGCATCTGGAGGGAGATCCCCATTTCTCACCCAGGTGTCCCCCGAAATGTTTCCCGTAGGGAGACATGGGCATGTCTTCTGTAGCATCTGCCCAGGGGCTTTGTCTGCCTGGCTGTTGTCTGTCCTTAGGAGGACAGACAGCCTGGCACGAGGGGAAGCCGTCAGGTCAGAGTCTACGTGGAAGGTTGGCGTGTGGGTTGGTCCAGCCGGGAAGATGCCTTAGATGCAGGGCTTTGTGGGTGAGCCTGTAACCATGGAGACCAGGCTGCGGGTACCGCTCGGGTCACAGTCCGTGTCCTCCTGCAGGCGGTTCTGGGGCTCTGGCCCAGGCGTGCGTGTCTCTGTACCCGGGATGTCGGGTCATCGTGTTCGACATCCCAGGAGTGGTGCAGATGGCGAGGACACATTTCTCAGCCTCGGAGGATGAGCGGATCAGCTTCCATGAAGGTGGGTGTCTGGAACACCGTCTGTGTCCACGGGGAAACAGATGGGTCCTGGCGGGCTGGGGAGATGGCAACAGTGGGCGCTCAGCGTGGCTTCCTGGATCGTCCAAATGCACCCCCTTAAAATGGAGCTTCCAGGGGGCTTAGTGGTAAAGAATCCGCCTGCCAGTGCAGAAGATGCAAGAGACGCAGGTTCAATCCCCGGGTCAGGAAGATCCCCTGGAGAAAGAAATGGCAACCCACTCCAGTATTCTTGCCTGGAGAATCCGCGTGGACAGAGGAGCCTGGTGGGCTACAGTCCACGGGGTCGCAAAAGAGTCCGACAGGAATGAGCACACAGGCATTTAAACCTAGAGCTGTGACGCAGGATGGATGGGAAAATGTGGGAGGGTATTGTTTTCTTGCGGTTAAGTCTTTCCCGACTGTTGCACTGGGTTCAATGTGTCTCCTCACCCAGAGTTTGTAAACAGGACTTTAGGAAATAAGGTCTCTGCAGACGTGATGGAGTGAAGTGTCTGAGATGAGGTCCTCCTGGATGGGAGTGGCCCTCAACCCAGTGACAGGGTCCTTATAAGACACAGAAGAGGAGAGACACGGACCCAGAGGAGAAGCCGCGTGGAGACGGAGGCGGAGACGGGAGGGAGGCGGCCACTAGCCCAGGGATGGACGCCTGGAGCCCCCAGAAGCTGGAGGGGGCGGGAAGGACCCTCCCCTGGAGCCTCTGCAGGGACTCAGCCCTGGGGCCCCTTGACCTCAGACGTCTGGTCCCCAGGGCTGTGAGGAAGGTGGATGTCCCGGTCTGTGGGCCTTTCTTACGGCCATCCCAGGAAACTCACGTAGGTATTTGCAACCAGCTCAGGTACGAGTGGCAATCAGGGACGTGGGTTGGAGGCAAGGTGAGGGGACAGTTACCGACGGAGAAGACAGAGGCTTCTCAGACGTCCCAAGGCTCAGAAACCACGGCAACTTTGCGGACCGCTGCCAGGGACTAGTGGCTGCCTTGGAAACGTGGGGCACGCCTCCCAGCTGCGGGCCGTCACTTAGGCACCAAGGTCCAACCTGCAGACACCCGGTACCTCCGTTGTGTAGACACAACTGCCCTGGTGGCCCAGTGGCTAAGACTGTGAACGTCCAAAGCAGGGAGCCCTGGTTCCACCCCCAGGGAGCCCTGGTTCCACCCCTGGTCCAGGAGCTAAGATCCAGCACGCAGCAAGACCCAGTGCTAGAAAGAAAGAAAGGGGTGGGGGAGGGAAGCCTGAGAAAGGGAAAAAAGAAGAAAGAAAAAGAGAAAAAGAAAAAAGAAAGCAGGAAAGACAGTACAGGTCCCACTGGTTTAAGAAAAAGAGAAGAAAAAGAGGCAGGCTTTGGAAGTTGGGAAAACTACATGGTCATGAAAAAGTGTTAGTCACTCAGTCGTACAAGTCTTTGGGACCCCATGGACTATAGCCCACCAGGCTCCTCTGTCCGTGGGATTCTCCAGGCAAGAAGACTGGAGTGGGTTGCCATGCCCTCCTCCAGGGGATCTTCCCAAACCAGGGATTGAACCCTGGTCTCCGGCATTGGCAGGCGGATTCTTGACCAGCTGAGCCACCCAGGAAGCCCAGGAAGGTTGGGGACCACTGCTTTAAGGATGCTATTTACACGAGACTTTCTGAAATCAAGTGAAAATGAAACCGTTGTCCAGAGCTGATGCAGAAAGGGGCCCCAAAAGAAATGTCCCATCATTCATAATCGTCTCATCATCACGGAGATGTCTTCTGTTCCGAGCGAGGTCGGGAGGTCAGTGGCTGGGATTACCTGGGGACAGGTCTGTGTGGACAAGTGACCTGGCCACGCTGGGTGTAGGTGTCTTCACGAATTGACAGGCAGGCTGACAGGAGGCCCCCCCCCCGCCCCCGTGTTGCAGGGGATTTCTTCAAAGACCCCCTCCCGGAGGCAGACCTGTATATCCTGGCCAGGGTCTTGCATGACTGGACCGATGCCAAGTGTTCCCACCTGCTGGAGAGACTCTATCAGGCCTGCAGGACAGGTAGGTGGTGGGGATGCTGGGTGCTGGGCCTGGGGGTCAGCTTAGGGCGGAGTCACAGGCGTCTCGATGCGACGAGGGTTCGGAAACCCCGTCACATGGACATAGACACGCCTCCGTGTGTGAGGAGGTCGGAGTTCCGGCCGACCTCTGGAGGCTGCCTGCCTTTTCCAGACATCACCACATCACGGGCTCACTAATATCGTCTCTTTTTCACCACTCTCTTCCATTTCCCCCCCCCCCCCAAAATTGCAGTTCTTGTATTATAGTGTCATTTTCAAATGTGAAGTTGTTCATGGATATTTGTGTCTAGACCCCTTCTGTGGGGGATCTCTTGAAAGTATATTGAGCAAAACTTTATTTATGTTTTAATGCATAGTGATGTTACTTGACAGTAACTTGAGTTTTTTTTTTTTTTTTTTGACTTTGTGTAGAGGGACGTTTGAAACCTTGGTCCTTTAAATTTACTTTTACTGATTCATTTCTTTAGCTGTGCTGGGCCTTAGCCACAGCACTGGAGATCTTCCATCTTCGTCGTGGGATATGGGATCTTTTTTTGTGGCTTGCAGACTGTTAGGTGTGGCAAGCAGGATCTAGTTCCCTGACCAGGCATGGAACCCGGGCCCCCTGCTTTGAGAGCACAGAGTCTTAGCCAGTGGGCCACTAGGGAAGTCCCTCATTGGACCCTAATATCATCATTATTATTATTTGTTTGCCTTGTTCCAGTCCATACGAGATATCATTTGAAAGGAAAAAAAAGCAAGGCTAGTACAAACAGGAAATTTGCCAAGGAATGGATATATATGTATCCATAGCCTGGAGAATCCCATGGACAGGAAAGCCTGGCAGGCTACAGTCCATGGGGTTGCACAGAGTCAGACATGACTCAAGTGACTCAGCACACATCACCTAAGCGACTCAACACACAGCACTCAAGTGACTCAGCACACAGCACTCGAGCAACTCAGCACACATCACTCAACCGACTCCGCACACAGCACTCAAGTGACTCAGCACACAGCACTCAAGTGACTCAGCACACAGCCACGGACAGCTGATTCCCTTTGCTGTATGGCAGAAACTAATGCAACATTGTAAAGCAGCTATACGTCCATACAAAATTAATTAAAAGAAGAAAAAAAATATTGAAAAGTTGCCGAGCAGGGTAGTGGCTGGCCTGCAGTTTTTCTGTTTAGAATGTGCATGGCTCAGCATCTCCAAGGTCACAGAAACTATGAGTTTTCCCTGGAGGTGATGCTGTGTGGGCTCTGGTTCACTTTCTCTGTTTTCAGCTCAGTCGCTCAGTCGTGTCTGACTCTTTGCGACCCCATGGACTGCAGCACGCCAGGCCTCCACTGTTCATCACCAACTCCCGGAGCTTGCTCGAACGCATGTCCATCGAGTCGGTGATGCCATCCAAGCATACCATCCTCTGTCGTCCCCTTCTCCTCCTGCTTTCAATCTTTCCCAGCATCAGGGTCTTTTCCAGTGAGTCAGCTCTTTGCATCAGGTGGCCAAAGGATTGGAGCCTGTGGACATATATATACACAAATCCCTAGGAGATGCAGATTTGATCCCTGGGTTGGGAAGGTGCCCTGGAGAAGGAAATGGCAACCCACTCCAGTATTCTTGCCTGGAGAGTCCCATGGACAGAGCAGCCTGGCGGGCTACAGTCCATGGGGTTGCAGAGAGTCAGACATGACTGAGTGACTGAACATGCACATTATAACACATAAAGCATGTTACATTTGCATTTAAACTTTATGTATGACTCATTTATTTTTAAACAATAAATGAATAAATGTATGTCAAGAATATAAAATAGTATTTATGTAATTTGTGTTATTTTTGGATATTCTTAAAAATAAATATTATGAAAAATGTTAAAATGCAAAAATTTTAAATATTAAAATACTATATATTTACAGTAACACTATATTACATTTGTGTATATAGTTACATTATGGGACGTGAAAATTGCTCAGTCGTGTCTGACTCTTTGCAACCCCATGAACTATACAGTCCATGGAATTCTCCAGGTCAGAACACTGGAGTGGGTAGCCTTTCCCTTCTCCAGGGGATCTTCCCGACCCAGGGATCGAACCCAGGTCTCCCGCATTGCAGGCAGATTCTTTACCAGCTGAGCCACCAGGAAAGCCCAAGAATACTGGAGTGGGTAGCCTATCCCTTCTCCAGGGGATCTTCCCAACCCAGGAAATCGAACTCGGGTCTCCTGCATTGCAGGCGGATTCTTTACTAACTGAGCTGTTAGGGACGCCCACGTATGTATGGGTACGTGTGTGTATGTATGTGTGTATTACGTGTGTTTGCATCTGTTTATATATGTGCATGAATATGTATTAACACACTCAGATGTCACGTGCGTGGTACAAACACGACCTTACAGATGGCTCTCGTCCCTAGCCAGCACAGCTAGGAGAACGCCCCAGAACTGGAGGCAAAGCTCTTTTCCTCATGTTCTCGGTGCTCGGAGGTCCCATCTCAGCCTCTCCCCATGAGCCTCCCACTGATGATCAGCCCTACTGTGTCTGCATCGTTGCAAATTACTACCAATAATGCCCGGATCTTACTCTGATGTCTGGGGGAGGGAATGTGGGCATTCCTAGCCACGAGATCCATTGTCCAGAAAGGACCTAAGACTCGGTGACTCTTCAAGGAAGCCAGGAAAAAATGGCTTAGGACGTGGCATTTGGTCTGAGAATCGGGTACGGAATAAAACAGGTCAGAACGTGTATAAAGTTTACTTCCATCCCTTGATTGGCACACTCATCTTTGAGCTTTCAGAGAAAATGATGTGACACATCATTTTGTGGATTTGTTTCTGAGCGATGAAGTTAGAAAGTGAGAAAGAACAGTCACGTGTCGTTTCCCGGGTCTGCGTTCCGAATGATGCCTTTTGAGGTTGGCTGGTTCTTTTCCCCGCCTCCCTCCCCTCTCTGCCTCCATCTTCACGTGATTTCTCCTCTGTCTTGTTTGTCTCCTCTCCTGTTTCTCATAAGGACCCTGTCCTTTCAGGGCAAGCCTCTCCAGTGTTCTTGGCTGGAGAGGCCCCTGGACGTAAGGAGCCTGGCGGGGCTACAGTCCACGGGGTTGGAAAGAGTCAGACACGACTGAAGTGACGAGCGCTCACCTGGTTACACCCCATGTAGCCAGGAGGGGTGGACAGTGTGTGTATACACAGCCCTGCTTACTCGTGTGTACTGTCCAGCACCTACCGGCCACGGTGGCCTCTGGCACTGGAAGGAAATGGGATGATGGCTGTGTGTCCTAGGTCAGGGTCTGCCTACAGGGGGGGTCTGAGGTCAGGGGCTGTCCCGTGGGAGGTCCTAGGTCAGGGTTTGTCCCACGGGGGGTCCTAGGTCAGGGTCTGTCCTGCAGGGGGGGGGTCTGAGGTCAGGGGCTGCCCCATGGGAGATCCTAGGTCAGGGTCTGTCCTCGAGGGGTCCTAGGTCAGGGTTCTGTCCTTGCAGGTGGGGGTCTGATGGTCAGGGGGCTGTCCCGTGGGAGGTCCTTAGGTCAGGGTTTTGTCCCACGGGGGGCCTAGGTTCAGGGGGTCTGTCCTGCGGGGTGGGGGGCTGCAGGTAGGTTTCCCCATGGTGAGATCCTAGGTCAGGGTCTGTTCCCACAGGGGGTCCTAGGTCAGGGTCTGTCCTGCAGGTGGGGTCTGAGGTCAGGGTCTGTCCCACAGGGGGTCCTAGGTCAGGGTCTGTCCTGCAGGTGGGGTCTGAGGTCAGGGTCTGTCCCACGGGGGGTCCTAGGTCAGGGTCTGCCTACAGGGGGGGTCTGAGGTCAGGGGCTGTCCCGTGGGAGGTCCTAGGTCAGGGTTTGTCCCACGGGGGGTCCTAGGTCAGGGTCTGTCCTGCAGGGGGGGGGTCTGAGGTCAGGGGCTGCCCCATGGGAGATCCTAGGTCAGGGTCTGTCCGGCAGGGGGGGGGTCTGAGGTCAGGGGCTGCCCCATGGGAGATCCTAGGTCAGGGTCTGTCCCGCAGGGGGTCCTAGGTCAGGGTCTGTCCTGCAGGTGGGGTCTGAGGTCAGGGTCTGTCCCGTGGGAGGTCCTAGGTCAGGGGCTGTCCCGTGGGAGGTCCTAGGTCAGGGTCTGTCCCGCGGGGGGGTCCTAGGTCAGGGTCTGTCCTGCGGGAGGTCCCAGGTCAGGGTCTGCCCTGTGGGGGATTCTAGGTCAGGGTCTATCCTGAAGGAGGTCCTAGGTTAGGGTCTGTCCTGCGGGAGGTCCTAGGTCAGGGTCTGTCCCATGGGAAGTTCTGGATTAGGGTCTGTCCTGTAGGAGGTCCTAGGTCAGGGTCTGTCCTGCAGGGGGGTCCTAGGTCAGGGTCTGCCCTGTGGGGGATTCTAGGTCAGGGTCTGTCCTGCGGGAGGTCTCAGGTCAGGGTCTGCCCTGCGGGGGATTCTAGGTCAGGGTCTGTCCTGCGGGAGGTCCCAGGTCAGGGTCTGCCCTGTGGGGGATTCTAGGTCAGGGTCTATCCTGAAGGAGGTCCTAGGTTAGGGTCTGTCCTGCGGGAGGTCCTAGGTCAGGGTCTGTCCTATGGGAAGCTCTGGATTAGGGTCTGTCCTGTAGGAGGTCCTAGGTCAGGGGTCTGTCCTGCGGGAGGTCTCAGGTCAGGGTCTGCCCTGCGGGGGATTC